>NW_010261265.1:0-9194 GCF_000690775.1 Eurypyga helias
GGGCGGTGGGAGGGGGCGCGTCCCCCTCCCCATCGCTTCTGCCCCTTCGGACAGTGCCGTTAGCTCGCGTTTGTACAGCCGTTTTAGGGCAGTGAGGTAAGCAGGTCAAAAAAAAGAAAGAAGCCAAAAGATGGAGGCGCAGAGGAGGATGCAGGAACTGAGGAACCAGAAATGGAGAAGTAGGATGGAGCTGGGAACTACCCCGGCAAAAAGAGGGAAGAAAGAAAAGAAAGTGAGCAAGGCCCTGGAGAAATGCCCTAAAATGCACTGAGATGGTGGAGGCTTTGTCCCGTAGTTACTGGAATCTTTCCACCGCGATACGAAGTCTCAGGACCGTGGCGACTAACGAAACGCTCAGAACAGGCGCCAGCGCGCTTCCAACGGCATTGAAAAATGTGAAGTACTGGGGGGTCCAGGTGACACAGGGAATTGCAGCACTGCCCTCTTGGTACAAGCTGTATTTTTTGGGATGTATTCTGAGTATAAATTCCATATCATATATATGTATTATAATAGTATATATTGTAAATTACATAGTATATGTGGTGCTGCTGTCCTCACTATCTTCTGCCTTGGAGCCAAAACTGCCAAAATACACAGTATGGTGCTTTTATATGAAATTTTGACTTTACACCACTGGAAAGAGATTTTAGGTGAAATTAATTTCTTAGACAAAACTGCAGGAAAACAGCAGTCCTCCTGAAATGGTGCTTTCTGTGGAATTTGAAGGAGCTGAAAGTCATGTAAAAGGTTAATTACAAAAATGCGTATGCGTCTCACAGCATCTCATTTCCTTAGGTCTTGCATATCTTTGCTCCGAGTATTTATACTGCGACTCAGTAAACTTACACGACTCAGCCAAGGTCAGTTAGTTAACAAGCAGCGAAACCTGAGCAGGCAACCAAAGGGTTATCGCAGCGCTCTGACAGAGAAACTACACGGTATTTCTTAGAGCTAATAGGGCTTTTACTAAATGATGTATTGAAAATTATTAGCGTAATTCATATTCAAGGGGGGGCGAATGTTTTAAAAAGCTGTGTGCGTTCTTGAGAACAGGGAGAGTGAATAAGGCAGCAGGCAAGGTGCAGGTTCTCGGTGTCCCGTCTTACCTGATCACGCCGTGATGGAAAAGCTCTGGGCAAGGGGAGTTCACCTTCGAGGGCTAGCGTAACAACGCTCGGCATGGTTTGCTGCCCCTGGCAAGTGCAGTCCCACAGCGCCTGGCAGTAGCTGGTGCTAGGTGAGGCAAAATCCCTGCAGACACAGGCTTTGTATGGTTTTTTCCTTCACTCTCCTTTGACAGTGTAAAGCGTGTGAAATCCCAACTGTGAATTCAAACTTGTCTTTCTCAGTCTAGTTCCACGTGTCCTCTTCCACGTGAGCTTTCTTCTTCGGTTTTTATGAGGCTGTGCAGTTTGCGTCTCAGCGTGGTCACACAGCTAAATCCAACCTGTGAATGTTTTGGTTTTAGACATTTTGGCTGAGGAAAACTCCAGTTCTTAAGGTGGAGTGCCAAGCTTCTTTTCATCACTGGACGAGGCACTTAGGCTGTGGTTCCTGAGGCATTTGAAGAAAAATGGGTCAGCATTGTCTGGAGTCCAGATGTACTTTTTACACTCATAAATATCACAGGACTCCTGTATTTTTAGCTCTTGACTAATTTGCTTCCTATTGTAAAAGTTCACATGATGATCTTCTGTCTTCTCTGAAAAAAACTTCCTTTTTTTTTACTGTTCCCTTTTTAAGAATTGGTTTCAGTAATTCCATGTAATAAAACTATTATGTAGCTTGCAAATCTACATATCGTATACTTATTTTTCTTGCTGTAAATATTGTAGTTACGTAAATAGCACTTTTATAGGCAAAGGGAAATTATATCGACTTCCCAGCAGCACTGTAGTATTTTCATAAGAGAAAACATCCTCAATTTAATTTTTACAGACCTGCTAAATTGCACTTGTAAAGAAAATTTGAATTTAGTTTCTGCTCATGTATGTTCTGCTTGTGAGAATGTAATAGCTGATTTGGATGAAATGGATCAGATCCCAAGAAGGAAATGTAATACTCTCTAGTCTCATAAAAAATCTCTACAAAGGAATTGAATCTACTCTTTTAGATAAATGCTTCCTTCAGAAGGGTTTGGATTGGATCATTGATGAACAAGACAAAGCAGCAGAAGAAACTATTAAAATTTAAACTGACAAGGTCAGTTTTGATCAACTTCAATCCTCCTTAGGGGAAGGATGTAATCTAAGTGTTCAGGACTAGACTTGGCGTAGGATGCATGACAGCAGTTTTCCCCTGCTCTGCTGGGTTAGACCAGAATTCCATCTAGGTCAGAATCGTGTCTCCACGATGACTCGTGGAAAAGGGTAAAAGATGCCTGGGAAAAGGGTATTGGAAATAAGGCACTCACAGAGTAGTTGTTTCCATGGCACATCCTTGTAGTTTTTAGAAATAAATGGTTTACAGTATCCTTCTCTGGAAGTCTGTAATTCAGCAATACGTTTAATAGCTCTCGATGGACCTCTGAACTTGGCTAATCCCTTCAGTGAACCCAGTTACGCTGTAAGGATTTACTTAGGTATAGGCTTGTGGCATAAAAGAATTGCTTTGTTTAGCCCACTGACCAATAATCTATTCACATAACTTGTAACAGTTCTTCCACTTCACCTCTGCACCATTTGCAGTTCAGTTTTAACCTGTCTTGTAGTTGCCCTCAGGGGCTCCTCAAGTGTCCGAGGTCCCACTTTGCACAAAGCCACTCGTGACTGAGGGAACGGTTCTGTTGCTCGACTATCCTCACTGCCTTCCCCCTGCTCCCAATCCAGTTATTGAGATACTGAAAGTAAAACATCAAACTTCGGGTATATCATGAGTTAGACTGTGATAGTTACAATTTCCATTTTGTTCTCAGTCCTCTTTTGTATATTTATGAACATTTTCTATTTTTCATCCTTGCTGAGCTGTTACACAGCTGTTTTCTTAATGATTTACCTTATGACAAGGCTCTTGCAGTGCTTAAAACTGTAGTATTTTGAATAAAATTTATGCTGATTACTATGAAAACCACCAGTACTTACAGGAAAAATGTTACACGGCAGATGTATTAGAAGCAAAAAACACAATTATTTTTGCTATGTAGCTTTTTGTCAACCATTACTTTTAATAGATGTAGAAAATAAACTAGAATTGAAAACTTTTTCTGCTTCTCTACTGAACATTACTTGCAAATATTAGCTGGTAATATTACAGATAAGTAAAACAACTCTTTTGGGGAACTTGTCATCACTTATTTCAGTCTCTTTACTTTGCTGATTTATAGTAGTAAAGAAAACAGGAATCTTAATTGACAGTGGGATTTCCCAGACTGAAAATTACTAAATTGCTATCACTCAGTTATTTTCAGTAGATGACCTGTGATCACAATTTGTTAAAAAAAGACAGTTTTAAAAACCATTTGGAAGCCTATCCAAGCAAAACAAAATGTAAATGGAAAGTAAACCGCCAGAAGTGTTCTGAATTACAGGATTACCATGCCATTGAGAAAAATCATACACAGGAGGGGACTGCACATGTAACCTTCACATATGTTGGCAAGTAAAGAGTCATTTGAATACCATAGCTAAGAGAAATGCATGTGTGAGCACACGTGCCTGCTCTGTCTGGAGATGCCGTCAAAAAAACCCAAACAGGCCTTAACAGAGTCAAATGTGATTTTTACTTAAAACAAATATTACCATGAAAGCAACTTTCTAAAGGTCAAGTCAGGCAGTTTTCCCAGCACAAGGCTAAGCAGTTGCAATTGCATGTAATCGGACCCTGTATGTTCAGGAGAACAGAGAACAGATTTTGACATTTGTGCTTTTGCACATTCCTGTGTGAATAATCACAATGATTCACTGAGGCTCATTGCAACATAAGGTACTGTTCAAAGGGAATTGCAGTATTGCCCAATATGGTAATAGTTAACTGATCCCTTGCTGGGCGTGCATAATATTCAGCATAAGTCAAGTATTCTCATAAGGGCCTAAAGCAAAGGAACAAATGTCCCATATTGATTCTTGCAGTATTAGCATGGGAGACCTACTGTGTAAATATAGGTTCTATATATGCAGCACACAAATGGATTCAACTGGAAGTTACTCTGCAGGGAAATACAGGAAGGAAAGTTTCCATTTTTCACATCTCGTAATGTTAACCACTACCTATGGTCTTCATGGACTCTCACACTGCACCAAAAATGAAAGTTTATCAGATGAGAAATTGCACTGACTGATTGTGTACAGATTTTGGGCTTTGCTGGTGCACTGCTTTCAGATAGCAAGGTTTCAAAATAGGTTGTCCTTAAAGGTCAAGTTGGTTGGCATGTTAGCGTGGCACACCAACTTGAAAAAGCATGTAGTGCTCCAAATACGGATTTTAATGCCCCCATTCTTGCAGTAAGGCCCAATAAAATTCGCGTCATCTGTTTGCCTCAAGAGTTTTCCCAACTTACATATTCATGTGCATCATTTGCCACAGTGTTTGGTTTTAGTACAGTTTTTATCCAAGTGAAAAATGCTTGGATACTCACTGGATTTCTGCTAGTTCTGACATGTTTTGGATAATAGACACATGAAGAGCATATTCTCACAAACTGACTGTGGTCTTCTTCGAAGACATGCATATAATCCTTACAGAGGCTGACAGAGCACTGCAGAGTTGCAAATAAGCTTTTATATTTGTTGATGATCCATTAAGGCATTATTTGAGGAAAATTTCCTACAATCAGCAGGACAAGCAAGAAACCCCAATTCTACAGAAATTATTTAACAGTTTCTTTATATAATACAAAACAGGCTGAATAAACCTAGTGTGGAGGCACCCATCATTCAGAAATAATGCTTTGAAACTGCACTTTTTTATGCATGCAGCATTGTCACTAGAAACTGATTGATTGATTCATTTATTAAGGAACAAAGTATTTTTAAGTGATTCCACTGTTGACTAATTTGACTATTATGGTTCATTGTTTCTAAATAAATTATGCATCTTAACAAGAAACTTGAACTCCAGATAACTGTGATAATTGAAAAAGATACTGCAGGAGCTGTTCATTGCTATCCCCTAGTGCTGCTGGACAGACCGTTCCTTATTCTGCTAAAGAGAACATTGCTTATCCTGCTAGAAGGAAGGCAGCCAAATTATTTAACCCATCACAGAGGATATTTTTAGTTATGTCTCATTTTGTCTAGAGACAAATAGGGAGTGCTTATTCACACTTCTGCCAATAGAACTGTGGATGCTATAATATCCAGCTGACTGGGAAGGCTGGTATAATTTTCAAGCAGCACACTGCTGTATCCAGGGAAGGACATCTATCTATGTGAGTTCCAAATTCTCCTCCTACTTCTGCTCTCGTTATCTTGAGGCAAGTACAGTAAGAGTAACATGACGCAATGACCATGGTTGTGATACAGTAGCCTTTAACATCTCTTGTCTTCTAAAAGCAAGCCTGAGAAGTCAACAGTTTGGATCAACTGAAGAGAATACTTTTTTTTTTCAAAAGTCACCAAATAGTGAAAAAAATCCCCAAAGGTATCATGCAAGCGTCTCTAAACAATCCTCTTATGAAAAGCCATTTAGAATGGGAGATCAAATATTAGCAGCAAAACCCTCTCAAGAATTGGTAAACATTTGTTAAAGTCTGAACAAGTGTCTCAAAACAAACAAATTTGCCTGTCATGCATTCCATTCTTGCAGTTTCAAATGTCCGAATAGCTCAAAAATCCTTGGTGCCATTGCAATCGCTATGATTCTTCATGCTACTGCTTTTGTGAAATGACCCACTTGGATCATTTTGATCCTCAGTTCTAAGCATCGATGATGTTCTTACACTTGCCACTTTTTTAAGGCTTGATTTTACCCCCGTGAGCTTCTGTGCTCTGCTGGAAACCTCCCTGGTTATGGACATCTGCAATGACTGCTGAACTGCAAACTTCCCAAGCAGTGACATACTGGTTTGATTTAGCACATGGATGACATCTTTGAATGAAAATTAAACCATCACTAAATTAAAAATGGTGGGTTTACATATGTTTGCAAGTTATTGTGGGTTTTACTCAAATTAATGGTTCATGACATGCTGAACATGAAAGTTGATGCCTAAAGTACAACTGCTAAGGCAGGTCAGATACTACAGCTGTGATTGATTTAGGTTCCCGGTTCTGTTGAAGTGTATAATAAGTCATATGAAAAAGGTAGCAATACACATTTGTTCCAGCCAAGAAAGTAAATAGGTACAGTTGGGAACACATAATAATGTTCCTATTACAAAAGAAAGCACATGGTTTTCTGATCATGGCCAAGCTATGTATTAGTATTGCTTGGCTCCCAGGTGTGACCCTGAGGAGCCTGTGCAGTGTAGATACAACACAAAGGCAGAGAATCGTACCCTGTTTTGCTGCTGTAGGACTCCTGCTGCCATCATTCTGCTAATTCACTCACAGAAGCTTTATAAAGGAACAAGATGTATTTGTTGTGAGAAAGCACAGAATAGCAGCATAAAGGCAGACAATTCTGAATGGAAAACAAGCTGTAAATAGGAATGCAGTGTTTCTCTGGACAGCATGACTTCCACAGGTTTTGCCTCTGCCCAGAACATCAAGTTCCAATTTAAGTCATCACATTTTCAGTCAAATTCTTCCTTTGTATTTTCTATGCTGATCTTTCAACAGACATTTTGCTGTCATTCCTAGCAAATAATAATGGGAAATAGTGGTGTTATCATCATAATAGTCCAAGGATATAAACAAGACCCAGTTTATAAGTTCCTCTCTCTCCTTACATACCTTATTTCAGTGTACAAAGAAACACAGTTTTTTTCCATTTGATATAAAAAAAAAAGATTGGACTAATTATATTTTTTAAGTTAATGGTTTTAGTTGATCTAAGTCAGAACTCTTGGAGAATAGCCACATCAAATGAGATCCTGGTAATGTGCCATGACTTCACCATGTGCAGCTCCATGAAATTACGTGCCTCCCATATGGCTGTTGCTATAGCTATGCCAAAATCAACCAATAACACTATAATTTTGCTTGTGGCCCTTCCTGGAAGAAACCTACATACATCATATATCAGGGTAGATAAACTGTTTTATTTTTTAGCTCTCTGTAGTATTCCACCAGCTATTGGTAAAACTTAATTATATTAAAATACTCAGAACATGATGGATATCTTATTAAGCAATGTACTTTACAATAAATACTTACAATAAAGTGAATATTGTCTGAATGGATAATCTAGACCTGATTTTCCTTGGCTTGTTTCTCTAGCTTCTATTGTCAGCTTTACCTGCGCTTAAGGGATGTTCAGTGTAATGTACTGGATATTAACGTGCCTCTTAAATTCGGTTTATACCAGTCCAAACGGCAACATACTGACCCGGGCAAAAGCAGGTTGTCAGCCCTCCTGGGAATTGCCAAAATCCCTTCACTCCTACAACTTTTCCTTCCTTTTGTTTTCTCTTGTTCCTTGCACTTTACTGTGCTTCCCAGGCCTCGATCTATATATGGATTCACAGAGCTGTTCTTTCTGCATGCTCAAGGACAGGCCATTAACTGCATGAAAACGATCCGGAATGAGCAAGATGCTGAAAAGCTTCCCACCTAGCTTAGCAAGTGATTTGTAATGCTTTTGTCTAGGTATGCACTTCTTCGGGCTGAAGGAATCGTGACATTTTCATGTGCTAGTAAATGATGCATACATCACAGAAAAGTTTGGGGCCTTGAGACTTACTTTTATAAAATTTGCAGAAAGTTGTCTGGAAATTCCCTCCATCCAAATCAAACCGTTAGACTGCTCCTGTGTTTACTTGTTGACTAACAGAAATACTTTACTTCTGAACTTTTATCTTCTAATTCCTTACACATTTGTATTCATATGCATTCTCTTGTTTGGTAAACTGCCTAGAGGCAGACAGCAACAGAAGGAGGATGCTCTGCAATGGTAATTAGTTCTGTTAGCACAGATATTCAGGAAAAGATTACCTGCAAACCAACTGTGCTTATAAAAGCTGGACTGTGGTGCATCACAGAATTATACTGCTGGGTTATGTCTGCTGTATGGGATGCTACCAGATGAAGACAACTGAGGGATTTATTCACTCCCATTCCATTGGTAAGACTGAAAACATACTAAGACATTGCCTATATACATTAAAATTTTGATTTTTTTGTACACTCTGAAACAGTGCAAACTTTGTGCAAGTTTGAAAACTGTCTTCTGGCCAAGTGAGGGTGAAATGATTCAGAAAAGTGTATCATGAAAACAGACAGTAGGCTTTTCCTACTGCGCCTGGACTGAAGAAATAAGTAAGGGTTGGAAAACATTTCAATGCAAGAAAGTTTTGAAATATACCACTCAGCACTGCAATCCTGCTGGATCTAGCTGAATTTTAGCTTTATAAGCTCAATTTTGTAATTTGAGCCCAAGACTTACACACTAAAAATATCCATCAAGATTATGTAGACGCCAAAGAACTAAACTACAAAGGGCTTATAGAGGAAGCAGTACTGAAATTTAGATTGATCTATTTGAATTTTGATGAGCAATACACCTAACTTGTGTTTATGATCAACAACATGAGATAATATTGCTTAAAGAGAAATCTTGCACCTTAATTTTACTGGACTGGAGCCTGGGTCCACGGCCACCTGAAGAACTGCACCTGGCGCGACTAATAAAATGAAACAAGGTCTCATGGCCAGGGAGTTTAGTCTTTCAACTCCTTCCCTTGCAAAACTGTGATTGACTTGGCAGCTTGATGTTGAGAGAAACCCTACGCTTTTTGGTTCTCACATGTAAATTCCACTGTAATTCAGTAAAACAAAATGCACCAGCGCTGCTCTTTTTCAGTGTCATTCTTAATGGCAACTCAACATATGCAGATACCAAGATTCGTTTCACTTTCCATATGAACTGCAGTACCTTTTTTTCCGCTGCTCAGTGTCCTACCATTGTGCAGAAAAGGCTTGTACTCTCAAGGAGGGGAAAAAAAAATGTAGCTATGGGATATTTTCTGTAGAGCGCATTACAGTAAGTGCTTGTGGGTGCGATTTAATGTTTCATAGTGAAATGATGCTTCGCTGGAGGGAAGGGATGCCATCCAGAGGGACCCTGGCGAGCTGGAGAGATGGGCCACTGCCACC
>NW_010261266.1:0-13682 GCF_000690775.1 Eurypyga helias
TACAGGAGTTAAAAAAAGATCCTTGTCAGAGGTCTGTGTGATGTTACAATCATCTGTAGTGACACTGTCCTGGTGGCTTTTTCTGGGAAACACCACCTGTCTCACACTTTTTTCACTTTATTAAAAAGCAATAAGCCTGGGTCAAACTGTATTTGATAAAGTCTAAGAGCAGGATATTTCTTTTAACTGCCTAAATAGTAGAACTGGAAGGTTGGAATCCCTGAATTTCAACCCCTCTTCTGGTCCCAAACCTCTGTTTTACAGATGTTCAACCTCTGCCCCCATTTCCACACAAGTAAAACATTGATTCTGCATGTAAGTGTTTGGAGATCAGCTAATATTGATTCTGACTTTTGAATCTAAGCCATTACAGCAAGGTAGAATTTAAAACATTGGTGTCTGAACACTTCAGTGTCTGAATTGTGCAGCTATACACAGCAGGCAAACTGACCCAACTGGCACACATAACATTTCTGCTCCTTCGATTATTATTATTATATTATATTACTGTAAGAGTATTATTATAACAAGAACTGCGCAGCTACCGCTTCAGCTGCTACTGAAATGAAACCACCACGTTAAGTACAAACCAAACAATCATTTACCTATAAACCGTCTGAGTCATCACACCCTGGTAAGTACACCGACGTTTGGCCTGGACACCAAGGTTTGATTTTCCTACTTCTGCTGAAAGTAACATAATCAAAATTCTCCACATTTCAATCCTCTGTACAATTCTCCTGAGAGATCAATTCACATAAGACTTCCAGGACCTCTCTTTTCTATCCTGAAGTCCAGACTTAAAAAATTTGGAGAGGAAGAAAGGAAGGAAAAGCTAACTTACTCTATTTAACTGGGTTTAAATTGAAAGTGGGTAGATTTAGATATCAGGAAAAAGTTCTTCCCAGAGAGGGTGGGGAGGCACTGGGACAGGTTGCCCAGAGAAGCTGTGGATGCCCCATCCCTGGGAGTGTCCAAGGCCAGGCTGGATGAGGCTTGGAGCAACCTGGTCTAGTGGAAGGTGTCCCTGCCCATGGCAGGGGGTTGGAACTAGATGATCTTTAAGGTCCCTTCCCATCCAAACCATTCTGTGAATAACCTAGGGCATGTCTCCATTTGTAAGAATTTAGGAACAGTTACAAGTGGTTAGGTTGTCCTTTCCAAGGTGTGGAATCACAGTATGGCTGAGATTGGAAGGCTCTTGAGCACTGTCAGCTAGAGCAGGCTGTCCAGGGCTGCGTCCAGTCGGGTGTTGGTGTCTCCATAGAGACACTCCACAATCTCTCTGCACAACCTGCTGCAGTGTTTGACCAACCTCACAGTAAAAACAGTGTGTTTCTGTTGTTGACATGGAATTTCATGTGTTTTAATTTGTGCCTCTTGTTCTATCAGTGGGCTCTAAAGAGAAGAGTCTGGCTCTTTCACCTTCATTTTTTCCCATCAGGTATTTCCACACTTTGCTAAGTTCCCCCCCCAGCCTTCTGTTCTCCAGGCTGAACAGTCCAGACTCTCCCAGCCTCTCCTCATCTTTGTGGCCCTGCGCTGGCTTTGCTCCAGTAAACCCATATCCTCTTACTGGGGAGCTCAGAACGGGACACAGCACTCTCCATGTAGCCTCACACTCTGAGCAGAGAACAATCTCCTTCCCTGACCTGTGCTCTGCCTAATGCAGCCCAGGATAATTGGCCTTTTTTTGACATGAAAATACATTGCTGGCTCAGCAATATTAAAGCTGAAAAATCCATTTTGCTTATAGAGAGACCATGGTATAGTTTGGGGGGCACTGGATGAAACGTGCCAACAGGCACAGCTAAATTCACTCAAGTCAGGT
The DNA here is from genome assembly GCF_000690775.1 of Eurypyga helias. Taxonomy (NCBI): domain Eukaryota; kingdom Metazoa; phylum Chordata; class Aves; order Eurypygiformes; family Eurypygidae; genus Eurypyga; species Eurypyga helias. The sequence goes on from NW_010261266.1 coordinate 1,832, forward strand.
ACATCGTTTATTTGTACATCATCAGTGCAAACTCCAAAAAGGACAGATTTTTTCCTGATTATTCTTTTATCATTTTACACGTGCAGAGAGTGACAGGGCAAGGGGGAATGGGTTTAAAATGAAAGAAGAAGATTGAGATTGGACATCAGGAAGGAATTCTTCCCGCAGAGGGTGGGGAGGCACTGGGACAGGTTGCCCAGAGAAGCTGTGGATGCCCCATCCCTGGAAGTGTCCAAGGCCAGGCTGGATGAGGCTTGGAGCAACCTGGTCTAGTGAAAGGTGTCCCTGCTCATGGCAGGGGGGTTGGAACTGGATGATCTTTAAGGTCCCTTCCAATCCAAACCATTCTGTGATTCTGTGATTTGAGTTTGTAGGTTCTACAGGAAACAATGCTTCCCTAATTACAGAATATCTACTTACACGCACACCCTTGTGACTCAAGAAACGTTCAGAATTCTAATCAAGTATATATTAGGATATGTCACATAGAGAGAACCCGTATATATCTATTTGCCATAGCCAAGTGTGTGAATTGGGGTGGATGAAGCAGCCCTTTAACACCTACCATTCAGCAAATATCTGGGAGAACTCAAGGGAGCTGTTGGCAACAGGTGAGATGAAATAAAAAGGGACGTTGGAGAGTCCAGCAGAGTCAATATACTGATACAGGCACTCCAGCAGATCGTAAATAACTCCAGAGGGGTAACAGGGAACCAGCACATTTCCTCCATTCCGGACAGTCATAGCTAAGGGGGAGAGAAAGTAAAAATCAATTAACAGGATTCATATTTAAAGTTTTTAATAGAATTCCTTTAATCCAAATATTACCCAAGTTACACAAAGAAGCTATTGCATGAATTAGCAGAACATATTATGCATACGAATTGGGAGGAACTCTTCTGATCGTGAAATACATTTATTTACTGCCTTCTCCAGGTTTAGTGGATGATTATACTTCATTAGCTCACAACAGACTGAGCACACACAAAACTCCTGACACGAGAGGGCAGTCTCGCATTGGCGCATGAGGGTAAATGAGTGACACAAACCACCTCACCACCAAAATACACCCTGCTCCACGTATTAGCTGTTCACCAGAGGGGAAGGACAACAGCTCAGGGATCAGCAGAAAGCACTACCCGTGGTAAGCTGTTCTGTACTCAGTCCTCAGTGTGACAGGTGAAGGAAGATGTGGCTATTTCCAACAGCCTTTGAAGCTAGAAAGGAGTGGGGGAGTGTTTCTGCTGTGTAAAAACTCAATATTTCTGTCCTGTCGATATAACAACTTAAAACCTCTAGAAATTGTACACAGCATAAGACTAGAGAAAAACGAGGAAAAGAAAAAAGAAAAATGGGTTTACTCTGTAATGGAGACAGATCTGAGCACAACAGCAAAAAACAAGTACACAGCAAACATTCTGTCCTTCTGGCAGAACGAACCACAAAAATCCTGTGCCTTATGGGAAAGTGGAAATAACTTTGTCCAGCTCATTGAGAAATTGCTGCCTCACTAGGATTTCATCCGTGGTCGTGGGGTAAAACCATCTACTGCTGCCAATTGCAGTGCAGCAGCAGTAACGAAATCCTTCCCAGAGAGGGTGGGGAGGCACTGGGACAGGTTGCCCAGAGAAGCTGTGGATGCCCCATCCCTAGGAGTGTCCAAGGCCAGGCTGGATGAGGCTTGGAGCAACCTGGTCTCGTGGAAGGTGTCCCTGCCCATGGCAGGGGGCGGCACTGGGTGGGCTTTAAGGTCCCTTCCAACCCAAACCATTCTATGATTCTATGATTACACAAAAAGCTGTGAAAGAGCCTGAAAACCCATGTATTACATCCTGCCATGATCACTTCCATGACTTCGGTTTAAGCTTTGATGGGGTACAGATTTAGCACATTAAGGATCTGTTTGCCCCACTTGCATGCTCAAGGAAGATTTTTATGGCTGTTATGTTAAAGGTTTTATGGAGTCTGGGGAAGTGCAGACTCAGTAGTAGGATTTTTCACATGCATTTAGGTGCTTAACGCCTTTTAGCAGTCAGTGCCTATTATGTGCTGCTCTCAACAACAACTGGTGGTCAGAGACACCTTCTACACCAGAGTTACAGCTGCAGTGAAAGGAATGTCTTACCTAGGTTTTTTTCCAGGTCACATACAAACGAAACCATCAAAATATTTGTGAATATGAACAGCAATACTTTACACTTGTCTAGAACCTGAGATGTTACAAAACATCCCAGAAATGTGTTATATTATCCCTCTTCCAGGGGTAAGTCTAAACAGGCCCATCTGTAAACAGGATGCGAAGAGAGGAATGAGAAGATTAAGAACGATATTTTCAAAGCCATCTGGGGGCTGAAAGTTAAGCCTCTGGCTCCAGGAGCAGATTTTGCATTGTGCCATTATGCGCTCAAAAACTCTGCAGAGAGGAAAGAGAAGTACCTATATCCACAGCAGCAGGCATGCTGCATGGGCCAGAGACAGGGATGCAGAGTGCAGGGCGCATTAAGGATCAGTGGAAAATGCTAAAAAAAGGGGTATGTCTGCAGCTCTGCCTCTGCTCCGAATGAAGATACTGGCTGAAACACCATGGCGAGTGTCTCCATGAAATGGGTTCCCTCTTATTTCACTCATGCACCAACTAATATAATAATAATAGAATCACAGAAACCCAGAACGGTTTGGGTTGCAAAGGGCCTTAAAGCCCACCCAGTCCCACATCCTGCCATGGGCAGGGATACCTTCCACTAGACCAGGTTGCTCCAAGCCTCATCCTGCCTGGCCTTGGACACTTCCAGGGATGGGGCATCCACAGCTTCTCTGGGCAACCTGTCCCAGTGCCTCCCCACCCTCTCCAGGAAGAATTCCTTCCTGATATCTAATCTAAACCCTCCCAATCTCAATTTAAACCTGTTACCCCTTGTCCTGTCGCTACAGGCCCTTGTAAAAAGTCACACCCGAGCTTCCCTGTAGCCCCCCCAGGCACTGGAAGGGGTTCTAAGGTCTCCCCGGACCTTCCCTTCTCCAGGCTGAACCCCCCAACTCTCCCAGCCTGTCCCCATGGCAGAGGGGCTCCAGCCCTTGAAGCATCTTTGTGGTCCTTCTGGTTAAGACAAATAGCTCACTCCTCCCTTTGAGGAGCTCGGGAAAAGAGCTTTCATCTGATGATGGGGTGATTAAAGAATTTCTTCAGGCCATGAAAAACGTGCATTTCATTCCTAAGCCTTTGGGTTTGAATCCACAGCCGCCCCTTCCCCCCAGCCACTGGTTCACTATGGGAACCTCAAGTATTTTCTATTGAAAACAAGATTTCTGGGACCAGAGAAAATAATGGAGTGTAAGGTCTTGGAGCAGACACCAAGTTGAGTTTCTGTTCCCAGGAAAACAACAGAGCTGGGTATCAATAATTAATATTGTGGCTTTGAGCAACCTGGTCTAGTGGAAGGTGTCCCTGCCCATGGCAGGGGGGTTGGAACTAGATGATCTTTAAGGTCCCTTCCAACCCAAACCATTCTGTGATTCTATGATTCTAATATAAAATTACAGTTTGGGGAGCGGAGCACTATTCCAGCCAGCTGCCCTACCCACTAGCACAGGATCTTTGAATCTCATGTTCCTGGCAGCCCAGGGATGCATCTTTGAAACTGGGCTGGGGAAGACTCCTACTCCCCAGGACAGGAAAGGGCAGCCACGCATCTATCCCACCACTGACAAGGCTCTGTGGGACAACTTTTTGGTTTGAATACACTGTTTAGTTCCTCAGTGGATGTTTATTTGTATGTGCTGTGGTCACTACTTGAGCGTGCTTTTAAGTGGTTCCATAAAGGGATAAGAATTACCTCCCAGCATCTGCAAAACAGGGATGAAAACCTTTACGACCATATTGCTTTCCACGCAAGCAGCAGGTCCAATCTGGCTCTCTGCACCACGACGGCAACTTTCCATACTTGTCGGGAAGAGGACGTGTGTCTGAAAGCTGTTTAAAGCCCAATTTATCTCTGACTGATGGATGCACTCTCTTGATAAAAGTTGTATAATAATCTTGGCATTTCAAATTTAGTCTCCTTCAGTAGCTCCATAACAAGTTGTTCAATTTACAACTCACAACGAGATACTTGCTTTCTGAACAGCTGCCACCGCAAGGTCAAGTTGGCACCTAAAAAGCACACTGTGCTCTTTTCTGCTTTATATAAACACACACACACACACAAAAAAATATCACAAACTGTCCCTGCAGACGGTCTGGATATTTTGCTGATGATGCCCAAGGCAATGTAAAAATACAATCCCTTCTCTTGAGCTGCGGAGTGCTGGTGCTGCAGTGCTGAGCAGAGAAAAAAGGGGTTTGGGCTAAACTGCGAAGAACCTGGAGACGTGACAAAGCATGGTTTCAGTGCTGCACGCACAATGCGGAGAGGAAATCACGCATGTGACTTGGTAATGAGGGCAATCAGCGCCCACAACTGTACACGCTGGGATGAAAACGGAGATCAAGGTGAAATTTTCACACTTCCAATTTTGGGCTTCACAACACTTCTTCACAAACATGCTGTTACCTCACGAGGCACATGTTTGGTAAATTTTCAGTGTCTGCCCTACAGTTTTTTTTGAGTTTGTCTCATTCAAGACAGAAGCTGGCTTGAAGACCTTCTGCAAAATCCTGAACACAGTTCAGAGGGTTTCTGTAAACCAGAACAACTTGTGCAGACAAACACCCACCTCCAGCTACAGATGTAACACCTTTAATGCAATTCATCTTTTAGATTTTGCTTTGGCCCAAGCTACATCTCTAAGATTTGGTTTAATTTTTTAAAGTATTTTAATTAACAATGGTCTCAATCTTTGTTATTTAGCTTACAGCTGTTGCAGTTTGTGCTGGTTTTAGTCGGGACAGAGTTAATTTTCTTCACAGTGGCTGGTATGAGGCTGTTCTGGATTTGCCCTGAGAACAGCACTGATAAGGTGGTTTTTAGCTGGTGCTGGGGAGTGCTTGCACCAAATTCAAGGATGTTTTTGAGCTTCTGGTACTGCCCCTGTGTTCCCAACTTTCTCACTACAAGCAGTGGGGGACACACAGTTCAGACAGCCGACCCAAACTGACCGAAGAGGGATTCCATTCCATAGCACATCATGCTCAGTATATAAGTGAGGAGTGGGCCGATGGGCCATAGCTCCTTTGTTAACTCTTTTGCTAGCTCCTCTGTTAGTTCCTTGTCTTTCTGGCTAGTTAAATTGCCTGTTTGTTAGCTTGCTAGCCTGCTCATTCATTAGTGAGCTGTTGGGTCATTTGGTTTTCCTGGTCATGCTGTCGCTCTCGGGCTCGCTCGGACTCTGCTGCGATCGCTCTCAGGCTCTCTGGCTCTGACTCTTGCTACTCAGAACCTGGATGTGTGTCAGTCAGCGGGTGGTGAGCAATTGTATAATTGGTTTCATTTTTATTACACATTATTAGTAGTAGTATTAATATTATTAGTACATCAGAAAGAAATTCTTCCCGCAGAGGGTGGTGAAGCACTGGGACAGGTTGCCCAGAGAAGCTGTGGATGCCCCATCCCTGGAAGTGTCCAAGGCCAGGCTGGATGAAGCTTGGAGCAACCTAGTCTAGTGGAAGGTGTCCCTGCCCATGGCAGGGGGGTTGGAACTAGATGATCTTTAAGGTCCCTTCCAACCCAAACCGTTCTGTGATTCTGTGATTCAATTATTAAATAGTTCTCATCTCAATGCAAGAGCTCCCTTGTCTTTTCCTCTGATTCTCCTCTCCCACTGGAGGAGGGGGGAAGGTATGTAAGCAGCTGTGTGGTACAAAATTGCTAGCTGAGGTTACACCATGACACAGTTTAAGACACCACTGGCCACGGAGGTGTTTGCTAGAGCACAGCAGAGTTGGCAGGAGGGCAGCACGTACCAATCCTTGACTTCTCCAGTAGCAAGTCTTAAATTTCAGCTCAGACGTGCCTCCTTGGTGGTTTAAGGTAAGCTGATACGATGCGATCATGCTACCATTTGTCAGGGGGACAGTAACCCCCCAAAAGGTCCAGAGAAGGGCAGCACATCTGCATCTTACACAATAAGGTCAGAAAAACTTATCTGCGACAGCTCAGAAGGTAATAAAATTAACAATGCTTTAAAACAATGAAAGCAGAGGCCACGACACGCACACATATAAACACAATCAATTAGGAAAGGAAGTCACAAGTGTTAAGAATTCCAACAGCTCCTGGAAAAGAAATCCACTGACCATGACTAACTACACAAAAGCCATCTCTGCTTCAGGAAATTCCTGAAACAAAAATAGTTGAAGGCTCTGAGATTATGAGGGGGCTGGTTCTGCTCTTCTCTAGACATCTACTCGTGAGCCCGGCTGCAGCCAGGTTGTTGCCAGAGAGGATCTTTGATATAACCCATGATTATCACTCTTACAGAATGCCAAAACACACTCTATCAGTAGGTATTTACGCTACAAGGAATCATCCTGACTCTGTAACTCGTCTTTCCATACAGACAAAACCCCCATATTTTTTTCCTTGTACATCCTACAACAGGACCTGTGACTCCTGTTTGAACTGAAACGTGCCCTAAACAGGGATATCTGATTTTATTTAGAGAGTTGGAGGAATCTACCAGGCTCCTCGTAGCATTTGCCTTCTGCTACCACCACAGTCTCATACTGGGACTGTGAGACAAGTACATAGGTATTCAGCGTCTGTGAATAGGCACAAGGATTTTAAAATGGGGACAAAACCCAAAGTATTGTGGGGTTTTTATTCTCCAAAGGTACATTCATATATGAAAATAAGACTTAAGAATTTGCACCCGAGTTCTGTTCTCAACCTTTTTCTGCAACCTTGGGTAAGCCACCTAAATACTACAGCTCAAATTCCTCCCAGGTGCATAATGGGGACTCGCTTACAGTGAGGATTCCCTGATTCAGACTTCTCCTGTCTTTTGATAACCTCTGTAAGAATCCTCCTACCACAAGATTTTTAGTCGTCTTTGTTAAAAAATAGTTAGTTTCAAATAAAGGGAAGATCTCTGACAAAAGAACAGGCAGTATACAGCAGGGCAGACATGAGAAAGGGGTTTGAGGACTGAAGGGTGAGAGCACAGAAGAACTGAGGTGGGGGAAGGGGAGGAGAGAACAGCACTGGATGTGACATTCCAAGCAGGCTGGAAAATGCTGCCATTCACACTGTTATCACAGCTTTGCAATTATCAGCTTTTCCAGCTGTGAAAGCGTCTGATTAGGTTTTATATTTCTGGGGTCTATAAATATATCTTGATATGTTTTTTTAAACAGAGATTGTGCTGTTTGCTTTTGATATATTTAAAAATCAGGTGTAAGAAGGGAAGCAGATGTGCTTGTTTTCAAAACTGAAAGTCATAAAAAAAGGATGTAAAGATTTTACACTGCCTGATATACAGGAAGGAAATAGTAATATTTCAGATGGGGACAATATCCAAAACCCAGGCAACACGTACTCCGTTGGCAGCTAAGCGACGTACTTAGCAAACCGAGAGCAGCAGATGATTAAATCTCATTATACCTGTTCCATTCCAAAACATTTTAGGTACAACTTGTGTCTCTCCAAGCACTTACTGTATTAATGACATCAGGAGCACATCGTAAAATCTAAACAGCTAGTTTTATGCCAGAAGCTATAGCTGGACAACTTACTCAATTCCAGGAATCGCAGAATTATTTCCCACCCAAAGCAATGAATAAGATGATAAAATAGGCAAAAGACTTCTTTCAGCGACCTACCCAAGTTGCTGCAGAACTCTCCTACCATGCCATCTGGGTTAGCAGTAGGGATCTGGGTAAGACCCGTCAGGATGAGGACATCGCTGTTTTTAAGAGAAGCCTGGTCCATGGGCTGAAACAGAGCACAGTGAGATAAAATGAGTAACACGAGAGTTATAACAGAGGTTTCCCTCAAAAGACAATATTGAAAAGACAATAATTTGCTGAGGATGAGGTGGTGCAGCCAGGAAGGGTTTAACACTTGCATTCCTGTCTCTGCCTGCACCAGTTTCCAACGTGCTTCCCTTTGCAAACCAAGGTGTCAGCTTTGACTTCCAGGGCTCACTGTCTAGAGGGGGCAACACCATATTCCTCAAACATTCGGCAGGTTCTCTTTGGAAGAGGTGAGATCAGCAAAAGACTTGGGCTCGAGGCTCTCAATTTTGTGTGTGAAGCTGAATTCTGCGCAAGGCCTTCCCCTGACTGTGAGGTCTGCTCTTATGCCCACAGTATTACAACCATGACTTTCAAATACTCATTTCAGAGTGTTTGCACAGATCTTTTCAGAAGTCTGTTCTCGTGAAATGGGAAAAGGCTATAGCAGGTAGAAAAGAGAAAATCAGTTTAGATTCCTTAATATTTTTATTTATGTAATACATAATCACTAAATATATTAATTTTTTTAAATGTAGCTATAATACCAGGCCAAACAGACATGTCTTTTCTTAAAAGCCAGTAGCTGAAAACAGGTGAAAAATAATAGATGCAACTGCAGAAAAAAGAAAGCACCACCCGAACCCAAAATGCAGGGCTCCCAGTGCAACAGCAGAACTAAAACAATAGAGAAAGTATGACTTGGCTTACCAGTTCTCCCTAGTGAATCAGATTAGCACCTCAAACATCTTTCTTTGAAAGCCGTGCTAGAGGCTAAGCTATGCCAAAATGAGAGAGATGTCTTCTCAGGGCTATGACCTCTGATGCCCTGGGTCGACAGCGTGTGTTGTACTGACAACCTACAGCCACAGGTACAACTCCACGTTATACGGTTGAAGTGCTGGATGCAGCTCTCACAAGCATCTCTCCAGGCCATGTCTGCTTCCATGGGGACAGAGGGGTTTGTGCCTGCACAAGTCTAGCCGTGGCTCACAGAGGTAGCAGAGGGACTGACAATTAAGTGCTCCAAGGAATTTGTGTGGCAACTTAGCCACTGGCAGGCAGTCCAGTGTTAAAGAAAACCTGGCTTCTGCCTCGACTGTGCACAAAGGCTCACACCTCTTCTCACTGACATTAATCATTGGGCATGTTTTATACTGGGATTTTATTATAGAACCACAGTATGGTTTGGGTTGGAAGGGACCTTAAAGATCATCCAGTGACACCCCCTGCCATGGGCAGGGGAACCTTCCACTAGATCAGGTTGGTCCAAGCCTCATCCAGCCTGGCCGTGAAGACATCCAGGGATGGGGCACAGCTTCTCTGGGAAACCTGTCCCAGTGCCTCCCCAGCCTCTGCGGGAAGAATTCCTTCCCAATGTCCCATGTCAATCTCTCTCTTTCCATTTAAACCCATTACCCCTTGTCCTGTCACTCCCTGCCCTTGGAAAAAGTCCCCCCCAGCTTTCTTGTAGCCCCCCCAGGCACTGGAAGGGGCTCTAAGATCTCCCTGGAGCCTTCCCTTCTCCAAGCTGAACCTCCAACCCCCCCAGCCTGTCTTCATAAAGCAGAATGTACATGCATACCCACTTCTCTCCATTAGCAAACTTATGAGAAGACATTCGGAAATTATACTTAAGTGTGACCTGATACTAAATATACATTCTTGATACTCAAAATTTAGCATAATCCAATCTTGAAAAGGCAAAAGTCACTTCTCTCTCTGCAGATGCAGTGCAGCTATGGTGAAAAGTTAACTTTTAGCCCCACTCTGGGCTGGGATGCACTTCCCACAGCTCCTATCCAAGCAAAGGTGGGCAACTGCAGCCAGCTGCGTGGTATTTGATGGTTATTTATTCTCAACAGACCCTCTGCTGTCTCACCAACCAGGAAAGATTTCTACCAGAAGAGATGGATGAAGAGACTTCCTCTACTGAACTTGACCACTGTACAGTTAACTCCCTTGCTCACACCCCTCCGTGCCATTCCTAAGTAGTTGAGAAAGACCGTGCTCTGCCAAACACGCTGGGGAATTCCATCTCAACTTGGACAGAAGTTTATGCCGGGCACCTCCCTGTAGGACCAGACCTGTTACGTGAGATTTACTGCAATCTTTGACTCCTCATAGCATGTCCGTGAAAATGAAATGCCAATAATGCAATAAAAAATGATATCGAATCTGCCTGTGATAATGTACATAACGATTATGCCATATTAGATACGCATAATTTCAGCTGCTATTGCACGGAGAGAGCTTGCATCGATTTCTGTGGGTTAATGTAAAGAATATGTCTTAAAAGGCTTTTAGTGACATGTCTAAACCTGTGCTGTCAACCCCTGTTCTCCACTCCAGTGGCTACAGTGTCACTTCCAGCCTCAATGGAGGGGGAGGCAAAACTTCCAGTGGAAACCATCCACGGGAGACAGAAGGAAAGGGAACAATTCATGGTGCCAGACTTAACTCTCACACAAACCCTTCCAAGCTCTTCAGTTATTTCCAGCAGCTCTGAATACAGTCTTGCTGAACACTTCACTTGCACCTCCTACAGACCCACTGAGGATTTCAACTGCTGCATCCAAGATCAACCCAACAGTTGGAATCCACTGCACCCAGCTTCAGCTACCTCACAGGGGAGACCTTGTCACTCCCTACAGCTCCCTGAAAGGGGGGTGCAGAGAGGGGGAGTCAGTCTCTTCTCCCAAGGGACAAGAGACGGGACAAGAGGAAACGGCCTCAAGTTGTGCCAGGGGAGGTTTAGGTTGGATATTGGGGAAATTCCTTCCTGGAAAGGGCTGTCAGGGTTGGAAGGGGCTGCCCAGGGAGGGGGGAGTCCCCACCCCGGGAGGGGTTTCAGAGCCGTGTGGATGTGGGGCTCAGGGACATGGGCTAGTGGGGGCTGGGCAGTGCTGGGTAACCGTTAGACTTGGTGGTCCTAAAGGTCTTTTCCAACCAAAACAATTCCATGATTCTGTGATTCTACCTGTACATTCTGGGCTAAGCTAACTGCTTCGATTTCTGTTGTTAATAGAGACGGGCTGCTTACCGATGTTCTGGAACTCTGCTGATCATAGAAGTAACAACTTCAAGAAAACTTTAAGCTGTAATTTATACCAAAAAAGCAATCCCACGCTCAAAAAACTAATTCCCACCCGTGCTGCCATCTTCAGTATGCCAGCACTTAAATCCCAGTGCTGTCAGGAGGGAGAAGGAGGGAAGGACAAGGTGAGGGCCCATTTTCGGTTAGGTGAGCTGAACCTTATCTTGTTTGCACCTTGAGAGAAGGAAATGCATTCCAGGCTATTGCTGTGTGTATTAGACAAGATGGAAGAGTGCAGTGGTTTAATCAAACAAAATTAACAAAGAGGAAAAAGTATCTTTCCATTTGTATGCCCAAATCATCTGTGTCTTGTCACACAAAATATGGCTGATGACAGCCTGGTCAACTCATGCCTGTTTTTAATAAATACAGAGTTTGTTCCAGAAGACTGGAAAAGTGCTGGTTTACTATTTTAAAGCTCAGGATATACTTTAACATAAACATATACTGATTAACTGGGTATCGTATTTAAAACAAAACGCAGTGACTGTTTTCATACACTGTTAAAGTTGGCAATTTCATTATGACGGCTCACCATGATTCCATGGAGGAACAGGTCAGAGAAACAACTTTTCAACCCCTGATGAAGAAACTGCTGATCTGTTGAACATAGTTTTCACTCTGTGCTGCTCAAGATACTATTATCATTACATATCGTCTGTCAAACATCAAACAGATGAAGACCTGGTTGGCAGCTCACAAAACCCAAACCCACTAATCACTAATCATTACAGAATCACCATATTGTAGGAGCTTGTACTGGTGGTCAGAGAGATTAACACTGGGACAAAAACTATCCATTATTTTCAACAATCATCTGGAAGTAAATGTAAGGATGATTGAGAGCAGCCCTAGGGAGAAGGACT
>NW_010261267.1:0-8030 GCF_000690775.1 Eurypyga helias
TCAGCAAACTTGCTGAGGGTTGCTCTGGCCTCTCACTCATTAAGAGACCTTAATGGCTCTCTCTGTTAGCTCTGATAGCATGATCCTACTGACAATTACTTGTATTTCTTTCATGCTTTTCCTTTTCTATCTTAATCTTAAAATTAAAAAAATAAAAACCTTATTCTTTTTAAACTCTACAAAAATATATTTGAAATATATATTTTCTGTGAAGAAAACTAAAATAAGGAGAGACGTTTGAAGTTGTTAATTCTAGGTATTGAGTGCAGTTGACATGTATGACACATGTAAATTTGAATGTCTCCAGTAAAATAAGCATTTTTTTTCTGTTATTTAAGTAATGTTTTGAAAAATAAGAGGCAAAGAAGTTTCAGGCCCTAAAACTAAAGTTTCTTCTCATTTTGTACAGCTGTGAGCCAGTCCATTTAGCATTTTGGGGAAAAATAGGTCTGACTGATATGCCTGTGAGTGACCTGGTGAGCTATGAATTTTATAGATATGTTTGTGGGGTTTTTAAAATTAATAAATATTGATGGTATTTTTCAATTTTTTTACATTATATTATTAGTTTGGTGTACCTTAAATCTTAGTGGATGTAATCTCCCCAGTAGTAAAACATAACACTTTCTACTTCTAGACAGGAGAGATATTTTCAAGGTATTGGTAATCTCTTCATAACATGGTAAAAATATACATGGAATCTGGATAGGGTCTCTTAAATTCTAAGAGAAGGCCAGTATTGGAGTTTGATTTCCAAGTGATAAGCGTGTTATGCTTTATCTTTCCAATTTTTAAAGTAGGCACAGTAAGGAGAAGGTTTTCTGCTGCCGTAAAGCTGAGAACAACCATTCATTCACAGAATTACACCTGTTAGCTTTAGCAGGGGAGGACAGTTACCTTTAACTTGTAATGGAGATATATATAATTTTTAATCCTGTAGAATATTGCCACAAGGAACTTCAACTGTGAGAATAAAATTGTCTTGTTTCAACCATATAGTGAAACTCTCATGAGAAGTCATTTGGAGTGAGTGTGGACATGTACAAAGACAATTCCACAGATTTTCCTTCATCAGAAACAGCTTTTGGTGCAGTAAAGTGGTCATTTACTCATATTGCTATACTTTAAGCATTAATCTTTCTGTTAAAAACAAACAAAAAAAAGGCAACTTTAGCTGTTGACAAGGAACAGTTGAAGTTAGTTTCAGAGATTTGTACTTCACATTTTCTTTATAGAAATGCAAATGGATTTGTTTGGAGTAATGCTTGCAGATAGCTCTGCAGAAATAAATTTGTAACTAACAGCTTAAAGCGAAAAAGCAGTTCAGCTGTTTCTCTTGAAAAGATGAGGGAGAGAACCGAGGAATCTCTTGGATGTGTCAAGCTTGTGGCAATGTGCTTTTTGAAGCATTTTATGTGGTGATTTGAGATCTCATTAAAACTTGGAACAACTCACAGTGCATATGTACATACGTCGACTTCTTCAAGAACAGACTGGGAAGGCAACCGCGTGGCGTTGCCAGGGCTCCTTTGTTCACCGCTGTGCGTGCCATGTGTGAGTGAAACGAAGGTGTGGGTGCAATCCAGGCCTTGGATTTGTCATGGCAAGTGAGACTTAAACCCTAATATTCCCTCCTGGTTTTTGAGAAGATATTTAAAAATAAAGGATATTTAAAAAAAAAAAAAAAACAAAACAAAACCAGATGAATGTTACAAGTATGAAGCTACCCCATATTCCATGTTGGTGTTCAAACTGTCCTCCCAAAATAGTTCTCATGATAATGACACGAGGTCAGTGATGTCATGGGCTATTTCTTTATGCTTCCACGAGGGGCATCCAGGCAAAAGTTCCCTTACTCATCTTCAGGGGAAAAAAAGTAGGAGAAAAAGCCCAAAATATGTTGTTCAAACACATGAAAGAACACCCAATCTTGTTTGTTAATTAACAATGGTTATGCAGACTGCTTCTTCAAGAGCAGGTTTTATTAGTTAAAGCATTAAGATTTTGTTAATAACAAGTTAGAGGAGCTAGTTGGTGTCAGGCTACCTGAGTAGAACCCTGGCCAACAGTTTCCTTTCATTAATGGTACAATTAGTAATAGGAAACACGATTCCAATAATGTTTAAGAACTTGAAATAACCATCATGGACCTGATACAAGGCTGCAAAATTAAGGACTTAACATCCAATAGTATATATTCCATATAAAGTGACTACCAACAAGCCAACTCCTTTCTTCTGTTCTCTAACAAAGGTCCTGGTGTCCAAATCAGCTCCAAACGTGCTTTTTTCCCCTCACACTGAACATGATGCTCAGATGTGAAGAAAAGCTACTGTGCAGAGCTCTCAAGAAATCCAAACGGTTTTGGAAGAACTGTTTATATCAAATCAAGGGTTTCAGTATTTTTAGAGTGAAGCTGATAATTTTGTTCCCAAATGTAGAATCTTGTTATTGTCTCATATTTTAGTTTTGCTGTTACAATATCAATTGCATTGAGGTAATTGAGGTGAGTGCATGCATCTGTGGTGCTTAGTTGCTGAGTGGAGTTAAGCCATGACAGTCACATTTTATATCTTTAATAGAAATAAAGTTATAAAATAACTTTTAAAAATCTCCAAAGACACAGACTCCAAGCAGGAGTACCAATACCTTCTACTGATAATTGCATGTCATGGGAGAAGACTTGGCTCCTGAAACTGCTGCAGTGGGAGTAGTCATCTTGGGCCGCACATTGTTAACACCACAGCGTAGCACTCAGTGCTGGCTAAAGTGCTTGCACTGCTCTTTGGCACTGTGTCATGTATCTAAATCTTCCTATGAAAGGGATATTGAGTGGCCTGACTGCACAAAGTTCTTTGTTTTCCCCCTCTGCGCTGCCACGCACCAGCTCTAAAGCTCTTGTTTAAGGAACCCTGGACCTCAGTCTGCATTCCTCAGTGCCAGCCTTGGGTTAGCTGCAGCACATCACGGGGATATAATGTAAGTTGAAACTGTGGCTCTGTAGACTTAAATGTCAGTTAATGCTTAAAACATTCTCCAGTAGATAGTATTTACACAACTACAGTATACTACAAGTACCCTATACCTTGAATTTAAAGGTCCTTCGAGTATTTCTTCCTGAAACTTTAATTCCAACAGAAAAATGATGGTTAAATCTTATGCATAGTCACATATTAATTATCATAACTTAGTCTTTAAATATGGGTAATTGCACAAGCTGTCAAAAAGATTAAATTATCAAGAGATCCTGTAGGTGAATTCTAACTTGGCCATGTTCTTGCAGCATACGCTTAGGCTAAAATCTGATATTAGTGTTTCAATATGTGTAGCTAAAATTAAACACTACAAGGTGTAGCAGAAAGAATTGTAAGCTTAGTCATCTGAAGAAGTTTGACCACTTCTTTTGTGAAGGTTTTGTATGGAAACAGATAGTGAAAATTACATCTGTGAAGGTTGAGACAACAACGTCCTTTAATGACAGAATATGGACATTCCATGATTAATATTTTTTTACAAAAGTATAAAGAAACTCCTCTGAAAAAAACCAGAAGTTATTAGGTTTTGAGGGAAGAGAACCGGTTAGCAATTATCATTAACAAGGATTATCACCATCAGTGTTAATTGAATGTTTATGGTTCTTGACGCATTTAATTATAAATGCCTTTGTATATCTAGCATAGAAAACAATGACGATTTGCAAAATACTGTTTAAGACCATGGCATTTTTTATTATTTTACCTATTTTTTTAGATTTAACATATAACAGGACTTTATACTTAAATAGGAAACCCTGATATAAGTCACTTCTGTATTTTAAATTTTGGATTTTAAAACTTAAAATTTATGAGATGCAGTGATGCTTTTATGGTGAGCAATGTGGGCTTTAGATTTTTTGTCTCTGCATCTGTGTTAATGAGAAATGTTTCTTAATTTCACAGTATCAGGATCCTGAATGTACAGGAATTATGTGGTAATGCTGTAGTATATGTTAGCAAATATCTGGGGAAAAAAGCTTAGAAATTCAGTAGTACAGGAAAACAAAGGTCTTTCAGTTGACATCTACTGCAGCAAATGAACGCTGCATGCAAAGAATAGAATTAGTGACTAAGATGTGACATGATATTTCTTCATTTTTTGCTGTTTCTGGACTGTTGAATACATTTACTTAGCTTGGACACAAGTTAATACTTACATCAGTCAACTCTTAATGATTCTCTTTATAAGTGTATCAACTAATTAAATATTAAAAGGTAATTTTTGAATCCTATTGACTGCTGAAAGCTATTTTTCATAGTGTCTGGTTTGACATGTAGCACAGTTCTTTACATTGTGTGTTAAACTACTGCATTAAAAGTTTATGCTCTTTATAACTAACTTTGCATTTGAAGAGCCCTGGAGAACCAGGTGTAATATGTAAAAGCTGATAACTTGGTCTGGAGTTGGCTTAGATAAAAAAGAGGTGAAAGTTGGGGGATTTATTACTTCTGCACCCGTGCCCTGAAATGACTAGGGCTCTGTGTGATCCCAGCTTCCCTTTTACCTAGTGCACTGAATTATTTCTGTATTCTCGCGTTACTTAGAAGTGTGTTAGGAGATGTGACCGAAGCCTTTTTTATGCTGAGTAAATTTGACCCAGCGTTTAAATAAGAGCGCTTCCACAGAAAGTAGAAGGCTTTGTGCCACCTTAGACTAGGAAATAACTGAACCTTAAGGCTGGACTTCCTTGTTTACTCTTCATCCTTTGCAGCTGGCTTTTTTCATGCTGTTTCTGGGCTACTGATAAGCTATACCTTTGTTACTATTTTCACATTTATAACAGGAAGAACGTGATTGTGGAGGCATTGCATTCAGTTTGCAGTCCTCTGTCAATGCTTGAAAAGCTGAAATCCCTTTTATTTTGTGTTGATGTCTTCAATGTTTTTTCTTGTAGCTGTAGGCACTGATGTATCACAAGTTACTTTTCACTGCATGTCCTTTGGCATGATTTTACCTCCTAAAATCAGATGGGCAGAGTAACTGGAAGGGTTTGGGTGGTGTATAAAACCTGTACTGTTTGCACAACTTCTACCAATGAAATTATGAGAAGTGACTGATATTGAGACTAGGTCTTCCAGTATTTTTTAACACGGAAATAGGGGTCTTACAGCTGCACTATAGATGAAGCTAGAGAAGTGGTCTCTGTATATTCTAAAAATAAGACTGACCAAAAGTGAACTTTCTTCTTTTTCTTTATTATCACACTGTGGTAAATCTATCTTCTTTATTTTCTTTTTTATTATCACACTGTGGTAAATCTACTCAGAATGTGAAATTTTTCCATGGCTGAATTTGGTAGCCCAGTGTGGACTTCTTAAGACACAAGCTGAAGGGCTGTGAGAAACCCACCGGCTGTTGATGGTAAGAAAGCACATCTTCAACACTGAAAACATGAATCCACAGTCTCCATGAAGAAATGAGCCTGTGATGCATTTGTCACTGACTGATAGACTCTGGAATCAATCATTTAAAATTAAATCAGCATTCTACCACTTAGCTGATGAAATACATTGCCATAAATTCCCCTTTTTTAGATGCTGGAAGCACTCTTTGATTTACTTTACCAGAAATGACTGTGCTAATGTGGTGGTTCTGAGATACTCAGCCTCTGTTCTTATGCAATCATTCTGCAGAATGTAAAAATGATCAACATAGGCAGAGCTTCATGGCCAATCTCTTCTCATCTCGTGTATTCCTCTATCAATAACCTTTCTGACTCCCCTTCTACTTAATTAACATGATGGAAGATTTCTACCTTGAAATATGACACTACAGATCAATAAGTACCAGGTAAAATGTGCTTTGCCTGTTTCGTTGGGGTTTTTTATTTTTGGTTTTTTTTTTTTTTCCTGTTTGCAGTATCATTGATTCATTTCTGTATATGAGAAGAGTGTTGTTACAAGAAACAAAACTTGGCCTTTGCTTCCTCAAAATCTTGGAACAGTGAGTTTCATACTCAGCTTATCTGTAGTACAAACATGGCATTTTCCAGAAGGCCAAGTTTGGAGTAGCTAGCTATGTAATGGCCAAGCCAAGCAAAGTTTAAGAGGGAGAAATGAACCTTGTTTCTTCGCTTAGAGACACTACATATTTTTTTAAGTGGGGTATTAGTGGTCTCTGCTATTCAGTGGCTTATTTGGAGTCCTTTGGTTTTCTTACATTTATCGAGAGATAAAAGGCTACTTCTAGTGTTTGGGGAGGAGAAAGAGGGGTGTTTCAATTCTAGATTTCTGCTGCAGTTGCGTATAATCTTTGTACAGCATTGTCAGTAGGAGACAAGTCCTCTAAATGTATACAAATACAGTTTGCTTACTACTTCATTTTGAATTTATTTAATCTGCATGACTTGCAATAATCATCCATTATGCTGACTTTAATTTTCAGCCTAATATATAACAGCTCGAAATGTATAACTGATTCAAAGTGTAACTGTCCTGCTGTGACTCACCTTTTCTGATGTACCTTTTCTGTGTTCTTCCTCAACAATCAGTGGTAGTGTTCTGAACCCAGAGAAAAATAAGGCTTCTTTACAGCTTTCAGGAATGGACTTTTTATATGATCATCCAAAGAAAGTGTGTGGTTGTGACTTGAGAGCATGTAAGGTGCTCATGGGGGAAAGGCATCCCCAGGAATAGTGCTAAAGGACCAACTTAGGCTACGCCAGTGGTATGGTACCATTGAAATTCATCACTGACCAATGTTTATTTCAGAATCACGAAAAGGATGTGCTTAGGAGCACTGTCGGTCATTCGGCATGCCAGAGGCTGTTGTAATAACTTACTGCTCCACATTGTTTACAACAACATAGCAAAGACCATCACATGCTTCTGCCCACAATTGTTCAGTTTGGTAGGGATGTGGCCTCAGAACCTCGGTATGTTGAAGCTCCACAGAAAATATGCTCATTCAACCAAAATGCCATTGACAAGTGTTCTTCCCTCCTGAGCTTCTAGCCTAGAAAGGATGGAGAAAGAAATTACAGCAACTGGGTTTTGCTAATTGGACTTCAGCACATGAGGCAAACTATGCAAGAACAACCTATTGTACCACCCGATAGTTCTGGAGGGGGAGGAGGTGATGTTTTACAGTAATAACTACTTTCCATATGATACACATACCTGATTTACAGCATTTATGACAAAACAAGAGGACCTTGGAGGAACAGATCTGGCATGAAACTACTTTTCAGGCCAGACCTGTTCTCCCATAAATTACCAGATGGGATTTCTTCCTGGAGGATCAACTGCTTTTTTCTTTTCCCCATCCTCTTTTTCTTAAGCTGAGTGCTTAAACAGTCTGGGAATTGAGACTGCTAAACCCTGCTTCTTACTGAGTAATGTTTCGTTTGTGTTATACTCAAGTCATGCTTAGGGATGGGTCCATAGCATCTGGGTAAGGTTAGCCTTTTCATTTGTAGAATTTTTAATCTAATGTTTCTGTTAATACATTCAGCTTAGATAACAGAAGGATTGACTTAGAACTCTTGTTTAAATGATCTTTTTCAGATTAAAGTGGATTTGTTTGCTTTCTCATTAATGTCTTAGTCTTTGTTTAAAGTGATCTGGCAGTTCCCACTCCATAAACTGAAGGACTTGCTTGTTTAACCTGAAGGTAGCATCTGTTGAAGAGTAAAAATGTAATCACACTGGTTGAATGGGATTGAGTATTTAGGTGTTTTGAATATTACATTTGTTCTTACTTCTAGGGACCTGAATAACTGGAGTTAATCTCACTCTTGTGTTTAAAGATGTAGTTATTCTATTAAGGGTTTCAATGAAAAGCACAGGGCAGGTATATATTGTATTACCTGTTCTGGTAGCTGATTATCTGCACGTTCTTCCTCTGCAATATTAACTGCAATATAGCTGAAAGCTAATAATCTTCTCTGTGATCTGAATGTGGACATGAGCAGTTACCACTGTTCTGTACTACAGTGATTTTGTAATGCTTTCTTAATGCTTTCTTTCTTAACACCAAAATGTTTCATAAAAGAC
>NW_010261267.1:8091-45791 GCF_000690775.1 Eurypyga helias
GATTTGAGCAGTAACTTAGAATTTCTTTTAAAAAAAACCCTGAAGATTAATGTTTCAGACAGATGTACTTTCCAAAGAGGCCTGGATGTGTTCCTGTGCCATTGGTTCTAGATGAACCTGCTTTGGCAGGGGCATTGGAGTAGATGGTCTACAACTGCCCTGCCACTCTGTGAATCTGTGATTTGATGGTATAGATACTAACCTAAGTAGTTTCAGGTACCTGCCGCATAGAAAGCGTTTGCTTTCACAATCTTAATCTTGGCTTATTTCCTTCTTTAAAACTCAACTTCTAGCTTGAAGTAAGATCACATACTACTTTAATGTAAATCCAAGTCTCCTTGTAAAATTATTTATGAAGATGAAAGCACAGAAATCTATGTAGTTGCATACATCTTGAAGGAGGTCCCCAGCTAGTAAATCCCCAAATCCCACCCTATCAAAAAAAAAAAAAAAAAAAAAATTGTCTCAATTTCACAAGCCATAAACTTTTCTGAATGACCCTTGTTAGAGATACTGATACATTTTGATGGTCAGAATTTATCAACAGATTCAAATGGCTGTTATAATTTATGATGATCATTGGGGTATTTTTTATTAGTTCTGCCCATCTTTACTCATCTTTGGTGTCAATATATTTTAGTATAGTTTGATCACATGCTGCAAGGAAGTTTGGATAAAAATTATGCACTTATTTTATCAAACAGACTAGATATATTACCTAATGCTCTTTCATAGCTTCATAACAGTATTGAAAACAGTTTGTTTTGTCTGATTGAGTTGATATAAATTAACCCTGACAAAACAATAAGTCATAGTGTACTCTGGCCTTGCAAACCAAATCAGTTCAGTAAATACCAAGAAAATTTTCTTAGGACTTGGATAGAGAAAGAAATGTCTGAAATGGGGTTAAAGAATTCAGTACAGATGGGAATAGTTATTATGGAAACTTTAACTGCCTGGATATAGACTAGGGAATAAAGACTGCTAATTATGTGAGGATTGATTAATTGTAAACGTTATACATAATAGATTTTTTTCCACCGCTGGCACAACAAAACCAGTACAAGAGTAAGTAAAAAGCACAGTCTAGAAGAATAGGCAATAAAAAGTAACCTGTGGAGGAAACATTATTTCTATCATCACAATCATGTGAAACACACATGAAGGTATAAGAACAAGAACCTTTAAAATTCTTCATTTTTGAGAATGAGTATCAATATGCGTGCATATTTGAGGAAGGTTTGCAAATACTGCAAAATGCAAACAAACTATCTGGTAGAAATATTATGCAAGCTTTTTGAAGCATTGATAAAAAGAAAATTCAAAGTTTAGAGATAGATGAAGAATTAAATGTGAAGTATTGTTTCAGAAAGATAGATTGTATTAGGCAGAACTCTAACTTTTACTGTTTAAAACAGTGATATTGGATTTAAGTAAAACATGGTGTGAATTGACCTGGGAGATTAGTACTTAAATGAGATGGGCAATCCCATTTAGTAGAAGAACTATAAATTCTAAGATATGGCTACAAATTGCTGATGTTGCCAGCATTATATGTACTGTTGTAGGTATGAATTATGGCATACTTTATGTTGAAGTGGAGCAACATGCAGGAAAGTAATGGAGAAGCATCACATTTAGGATTGCAAATGTTTGGAAAACAAGAAAAAAAGAAACAGTTACATTTATTTTATTTTAAAATGCTCCAAAGTACTTATAAATGCAAAAATTTTTAAATGTTTTTTTGTCTAAGTAGTAAGATTACAGATTTTCCATGCGTTTCTAAATAATAAGGAGGTGGGATGTCTGTTTAGCACATGGAATCCATGTAGTATGGCCACTTCACACAGCAAAAACTCTCAGTTCTTCTCTTACATACTTGTATTTACAGCTGAAACGAATGAGTCTGAACAAATACAACCACTATGACAGCACTTCATTTTATGATTTTTATCATATATCAGTCCTGTTCCCAGGCTAACAGGTTTATTTGAAGCATGTATGACTCTTCTTGACTGTGCTATTGCCTCCAGATATATATGGCTGTGGGCTGTGAGTGACTAGTGCCTGTGTTAAGGGAAATACGTTTTATGATGTGTTTTGTCTAGCGCACTATCAATGCATCTTGATCATTGGTCCCTGGAGGCCCTTACGGTGGCCCATAAAAACATTACAGGCAAAGACAAATAAAGCGGTGCCAAGAATTAAGATGCTGGAGAGACACTGGTCAAAAAAGTGCAGGCTCAAATGTGAATATATTTTATCATAAATATGTGATCATACCATTAATATAAATATTCATCCACTTCAATTTGGCCTCCGGTTCTTTAAGTCAGAGACGCCTGTCTTGGAGAATTTTTCTGGCTCACTCTTGAAACAGAAAGTAATACTTTGTGCTGCAAGATCTACATCAGCCTTGACTCTGTTGTATTAATCAATTTAATTTATACTAATAGATATCAGGTTTGATATCTAATAGTATAAATTAAATTATAGTATATAGTATAAATTAAATAGTTCGCTTTAATCAGATTTTAAGTTTTGTATCTAATGTTCCTAAATGATAGCTTCCAGCATTTTGATATGCATGAATGAGAACTGAATAGGGGAACAGCTTTTAACTCTGTGGTGATAAACCCCATACTAGTTTTTTAAAACATGATTATTTTTCCTATGGCTTACTTGGAAGAAAATGTGCAAGCCATTTTTCTGGACAGTAAAAAAAAAAAAAACCACACAAAAAAAAACACAAACAATTTTTTTCAGGTGAAATTATTTTTGTTAACTTGTTTTGAAGGTGAAACAGAACAGAGCAAGAGTAATAATAATTTTGGGCAGGAAATTTTGCTCAGTTTATGAACAGGTTACATGTTGTTAGTCTTTGTTTTCCAGTAAGGCTTTTTGGAAGAATGTCAGAATATGGTTACATATTTAAGCCTAATCTAAACAGACCCTTCTTCACTACAGAATTGGATTATTTTTTACTTTATTATGGCTAAAAACTTATCTATATCTAGACTTAGCAATTGTGGTGGGCTTTTAAGTGGTTGGCTTTCTTCTGTGCAACCCATCTCTTGTGCTATGCTTCCGGTATTCCTTGACTCAAGAGCAATTTAAGCCAGTGTTCAACTTAACTGTGGCTGATGAGCACATGGCACTTTTGCAGAAGATGGAATCTCATCAGGAGTGCTCTGCTTGGCTCAGATTTGTCTGAGATCAAGTAGTTAGCTTTCTAAACAGGACCAAGGAGTGCTTTATCAAGTCATTTATGTATTGCAATAATTGTTTTTCTTGTTCATGTTGTGCTAGATTCAGCCAGGAAAGGGTTAAATCTTTTTACTGTAGCTGCTAGAAAGCTGTGTTCCTGGATGCAGATGGCACAGTGTACCAAAACATTTCTTTAACTTTACACAAGATAAACCACGACACATGTAAATTGATTTTACAACGCTATCTTTTAACTTTTATGCAATCTTTTGTCTTTTGAATGCTGTCTTAGTGACAGGAGTAGTATTTTAGGATAACTAAGCATCGAGATGACTCACTGGTTGTTCAGAAAAAGTTTCAATTCTAAAACGTGGCCTTTGTTACATTTTAAAAAATTTTCATATGATTTTTCTGCAGTGAAGTTACAGATTTGTACTAATATTCCATTTGCTATATGGAAGTATATTTTATTAGATGTTTCTGTGCAGCAGCCTTCCTCAACAAAAGGGTTTTTAAGCCTATAATTTACAAATAGTTTTCCACTTAAGTTATACATGATACAAGGAGGAGTCTCATGAAGCAATACATAGGATGTTTTCAAAATTTTAAAAGGTGTTTGAAAACTTCATAATGCAGGACTGATTTTTCTTCATTGAAAACTAGATTTTGTATTGTAATATTTTGGGTGTCAGAAAAGCATTTTTCACTATTTTTAATAGCACTAACTGAAGTTTGTTTATGTATTTCAGTGAGGCACAAGGCAGTTAATGAGTATTCTTTTGAGTCTACATCTCTTAACTCTGCATTTCCTGCACATAATATGAATTATGATGTCTTTTTTTTCTAGGTTTTTTGTGATGTTCTCTCTTTAGAAAGAGGAGTTCATGACTAAGGGACTTAAGGTTGAAGACTTACTTTAATTGACTACCTTGAGACTGTTCATGTGGCTTTCTTGTGCTGCTTTGGAAACACGAAAGTGGCCCAAGAGAGGATGGAAAAGAGTTCACAAGGCTGACTGGATGCCGGTCTGACATGAAGTTTCTGTACTGACCCTGCTCATAGTCCTTATCCCGGGAGAGGCCTTGACCAGACAGCATGGCCTCTGGCTATTTACAGGACCCTGGGCTCAAGGTGACAGTAGCCTGAAGGAACAAATGGTGGAACTGGTTAAAAAAGCATTCTTCTCAAGTTCTTCCTGACCCAGATGCCAGAATGAAATGACTAAGAGTTTCTTGCTAGGGTGTAACTGTGCCTGGCTTGATGGATGTCATATTTCAAAAGCCCGGGCCTGTCAACGGGTGATAAAATACTGTCTCTGCCTTTAAAATAAACAGAAACTCTTCTGTGTTTAGCTCTTGAAGGGAAGTCTTGAATACAATTAACAGTTTATGTGTTATGTAAACCACCTGTTAACCTTTTAAACCTAAGGTTTGCAGACT
The DNA here is from genome assembly GCF_000690775.1 of Eurypyga helias. Taxonomy (NCBI): domain Eukaryota; kingdom Metazoa; phylum Chordata; class Aves; order Eurypygiformes; family Eurypygidae; genus Eurypyga; species Eurypyga helias. The sequence continues at coordinate 12,738 of NW_010261267.1, forward strand.
CTAAAGAGTTTAGAAAATTTCTCAATAAAATTATCTGCTTTTCTTCACAGTATGTAGAATGCAGAGAGATAATTTTCTGAAAGGTGCTGTTCTGTTCTTGCACTCTTGAAGCCTGAACTCACCCAACCAAACTCCTCTGTGGCTGCAAACACACAGGACCTCTACCTGCTTGTCTAAGCCGCTGTCCCAGTGCTGCTCGGTGCTCCCCCAGCCGTGTGTCCCAGGGACAGTGTTCTTTGGAGCTTCCCTTCCGCGCGCTCTTGGTAGAATTAGAAGGCTTGGGATGAAAGTACGGTCTGCTGGAAACAATGCCCACGTGAATTCAAACCCTTCAATGGACTTTGGATGAGACTCAACGTACATATATAATGCAGCCAGAAATGATTGATGATGGGATGGAAAACATTATTGAAATCCCCTGCCATCTGGTATTGTTGATAGTTTGCTGGCATGATGTCTTGCAGATTCCTGTACATGCTGCCTTTGAGAACAGGGGTAAATATCAGTCTCTGACACTATCATTAAAAGATGTTAAATACATTTGGGAGGAAGGGTGTAAGAATAATCTGACCAAGATCTGTTATGTGCAGGGAAAAAGCAAGCAAGCCCTGCTTCAAAGCAGCCTGTGGCTATTACCTATTAACAATCACAGCGTCAACAGTTTACTGTTGACAACGCTTGGTATGTAGTGCAGTTACTGCTATTTTCCAAATGAGAGTACACGAACTCTAATTTATATTTCTACACTTTCAGCAAGTGCCATTCTGCATTAACCAAGGGGAAAAAATAATCTGTAATCTCTCTGGGTAATCCGAGCATAACTGTCTAGAGCATAGAGCAACCAAGGGTAAACGATTGAGTTTTATAGGCCAGGGTGTATGTATTTTGGGTTTTATTTCATGAGCCTTTATTATGATTTTACTAGTTAATTAAAAAAAAAAAACCAAACTCATAAATATCTCTGAATCAGATGGAAAACATATTTCCAAACTCCAATTTTATGAAGATCAATTGCTGCTTCATGCCTACCCTTTGGCTTCAGTGTTCATAGCTACAGATTCATGTACAGCGGAATTTCAAATTCAGAGTAACACGACAGATTCCAAAGTCAGAATTACTTCATAAACTGAGTGGTTTCATTACTACTGACAGCAGGTTTAACATGCTCATTATTGTAGTACAGATGTATGGTGTGGAACAGTTAATGAGATTAATGCAATTTGTACCAAACCTACCTAACAAATACGAAGAGCGAGGTTCTGACAAATACGAAGAGCCAGATTCAGCAGCAAAACACTTTTAATCATTTCACCATGCTACACGTTATGAAATTACATCTAATTTATGCTCCAGATGAGAGTTCCTCAATTAAGCACTTTTGAGAAGAAGTAAAATACGTGGTACAGGTAGGCCAAACTGGAGGTTTAAATTTTACCTTTACCAAAACTGCCTGGTGAATGAGGTGTCCTTCATGAACAGTAGCTGTTGAGTTCAGATCGCTCTGCATGTGTAGATGGCAGTGAAGTACTTTTAGGGCCACCAATTAACTTTTGTGACAACAGATCTATCCAGTGTGCAATAACAGGTTGGACGTGCTGTCCAGTGCCTCATGTTCATGACAGCAGGTTTCCCAGGAAAAACAAAATAAACCTAGTGTGTGCAAAATAAAACTACAACAAAGTGGCAATGAATTACAGCAAAGTAGGGAATGAAATATTGGAGGCCTGTTTATCCTGCAAACTTGTCACTTTTCATTATTTGATAGGAATGAAACTCCGCATTGGTGTTGGTATGCACGTGTTCATGTAGCTGTTCACAGCTGGTTATGCTGCCCATTATGAATGGGGGGGGGAACAAAATTAATCCCCTTCATGGCTGTATACCACGACCTTAACTTTTACACGGTCAGTGGTAGAATATTAGTTTTATTCCTGGAAAAACTGAAATATCCAAAGGACACAGGGTTACCTTCTGAATGTTTAGGTCTATAATAGTAGTGTGATTTTAATCTTTTTTAAATTAGAAATATGTAGAAAATATTTTTGTCATAGTCTAGTTTTCACTTTTCACAATAATTCCTCACAATCTTTCAGCTGACTTGTGTAATTTATTCTAATGAGTATTTCTTTCAATAACTGATGAAGCGTAGAATCTTGTAAACAGTGTGCTGTCATTGTATGTGCAGTAGTATTAGTGGTGATTTGCACTCTTTGAAACATTTTCTGTAGCCTTTGGGTTAATCTGTTGTAAATTATACCTGTTACCAACTCTACTACGTAAGATAACTGGAATGCAACTGGACAGGAATATTTTCTTTAATTTTTAAGGTTTTCATGGTCAAAATTTGTTTGCTTCTCTGAATTGACATTATGGAACAGAGATAAGGGTTTGCTTAAAAAAAAAAAAAAATCCCCAAACCAGAAATTGCTTCACATCAAGCTCTTGGTTTGTTCAAGTCTTATGACCACAGAGTTCACACAGCTGTACTATCTTATTAGTATTTTTAGGTGAACTCTTGTAGTCTTGGATAAAAAGTCAAGTACTCTGAAACATCAACTCAGATGGTCCAGAGATATGTAGGAGAAGTGGTACAATATGTTCTCTCATAATAATTTGTTGGTATTTGATTCAAAAGATTTATTGGAAGTGAAACCAACTTTGTGAGCTTTAAGATGGCTATTGCTAATAACATCATAAAAAAATCTAGTGATTTCAATTGTGCTTGGAAGTTATGAAGCCTCTAAACTTGGTATTTCCTCTAAGAATATTATGACCTCAGGATAAGGCTACTAGAACTATTCCTATTTCTTTTCAATCCCGTATAAGGGAAACAAAGGGAAACTGAGACCATAGTATTATGTAAGCTATCCAGACTAAAATCCATTCCAAATGCTTTTCAATACAGCAAAGCATTCCTTTCATCTACTCAGTGATAATTAGAAGTGAAAGCTGTATACTTTATTTGAAAACTGTCTAAGCAATGTCTGAAAATGTTATAACCAATGATAGAAATAAGATTTCCCCCCCCCCCCCATACCAGCTACCCTAGTCTTCTGTCTGCTCCATGTTACTCTCCAATTTAGCAATTCAGATGTATCAGGTACATTTAATCATAGAATCGTTTGGGTTGGAAGGGACCTTAAAGATCATCTAGTTCCAACCCCCCAAATATTTATTTACTGTAAAAAGGATTTGAAAGCACATTGTATAATACTGCATGGTTAGGATTTATTTTATAATTAATTTTTAGGTGATGTGTGGAAATACAATACCTCTTTAAGCAATTACTTTGGAATGAAAACAGTGATTAAAAAAGAAAAATTCCTCAGATAAGAAGTTATAAAACTCTTCATCCTTCACTGAAGCAAAAAGTGCCTGAGGCATCTCAAAGAATATTAGAAATATTAGTCAAATAGGGCTGAGCTTAGACTGTGCCTGGATAATAGTTGTTAACTGAATACAGGGCTTTGGGTTTTGCATAACATCACAGACTAAGACAATGATAAGGACAACTCTACTCTTTTCATTGCTCAATTCATCCAGGTTTACCAGCAGCAATATTAACAAGAATGTAAAATTAATGAAAGCTCAATATTCATTGATCTGGCAGGATGCCAACGCCTTTACAGAGAAGAACAATTGTGCTGTGTCTTGTTAAGCATTCTGGCCACGATTCCCCAACATGAAGGGTTCAGATTTATTTTTATCATTTTAAGATAACATTGCTAGAAAAATATCTGTAGCTCAATTATTTCCTTCTCTCTGCAACCTCATTTAATGCTTTGGAGCGTCCTGTCCTTTGGGACTTTTTCGATTGCTGAGTTAACCCACAGTGCTCTTGCATTGTAGGTGCCTGGCAGAAGATATTGGGAAACCATGTAGTCTGAGCCAAAGAATATCTCCCAAAACCTTGGAAACGTTAGTACACACAGAAATACTGTAGAAAGTATTTGGAATACTTCTAAGACAAAGCAAAGAAACAGGTAGGAAAATCTACCTGTTTTCTTTATGAAGGTTTTTTCACTGTTCATCTGAAGCATGTATTTTAAGCTTTCCCATTAACTTGCACAAAACCTTAATGTAAAGAAACATGTTATTAGCAAAAAACATAATTGATGAAGATTAGGTATTTCCAAAGCAAATGGTCTGTTCCTAAATTCTGGTCTCATGTCGTGCTGTAATCTGTGGTGGGCTGTGTGGTGTTGTTGTGGTTTAGCCCCAACCAGCAACTGAGAACCATGTAGCCCCGACCCCCTGTCTCCTAGGTGGATTGGGGAGAGAATCAGGGGGAAAAAAAAAAAAAAACACCCACTCATGGGTTAAGATAAAAACAGTTTAATAGAACAGCAAAGGGAGACAAAAGAGTAATATTAGTATGAAGGAATATACAACAAGTGATGCACAGCACAACAATTGCTCACCACCTGGTTTTGATATCCTGTCCCCCAGCAGTGATTTGCCCCTCAGCTTATATACTGAGCATGATGCTTTTTGGCATGAAAATATCCCTTTGGTCTGCTGGGGTCTGCTGTCCTGGCCATGTTTCTTTCCAGCTTCTTATATAGGACAGGGGCAGTACAAGAAACCGAAAAACTCCTTGGCTTAATATAAGCATTACTTGGCAACAATTAAAACATCAGAGTTATCAACATTCTTCCCAGCACAAATTCAGAAAGATAGACCCATTATAACTACAACAAAGAAAATTAACTCTATCCCAGCTAAAACCATCAGAGCAGTCCAATAACTTTTATATTAAAAAAAAGTACTTAAAAACAAATCACATGATACCCAAAGTGTACGTTTTATCTTGAAAATATCTACTGTCTCTTGGAATTTGGAGAGAGTTCAAACTTTCAGGCCTTCTACTCTCTCTATCTGTACTTATGTCTATATTTAAGCACAGGGCCTACACTTACTTTAGTATTTTTTTTCCATAGCTTCAGAAACAGCTGGTAGGGTAGCTGCCACGTTCCTCTGCTAGCTCCTCTTGAGACTCTTGCTGACCTGTCACATTCTGCATCTTGAAAAAGACACAGGACTGTGGCAAGAGGAGAACACCCAACTCTCTTCCCTTGTGCTTCTTAAATTATGGATTTGAATGTATGCACAGCTTGGGGTTTTTTATACCTGTAGTATTTTGGATTTCTGATCAAATTCACGTCCTATTGTGTTACCATACGGTACAGTTTCAGATCACTTGATTTTCTCTTTGCCTAATAAATTCCAATTCTCTTGTCCAAGGTGACACAGGCTGACAGTCATGGATGGTCAGCACTGTTCCCGACACAGCAGTTTGCAAGCTGAATGGAAATGGGTAGATGAGAGGCAGCTGCAAGCCCCATATCCACGATGAATGTTCGTGTTTTCCTACTACTTTGTAGTTTAAGTTCTCCAAAGAGAGCCATGCCTTTCCTGGAGTGAAACGCTGCTGTTTAAATGAATGCTGGTGTACTCTCTGATCTGCTTAGATACATCAATTTTATGTACTATACTAATTGAAGTCATCAAGGAAGATAAAGGATTTGAAATAAGAATTAGTGGCTCAGTGTTTCGGTGATTGTTTGGTCTTGTCCCCTGAGAACGTTTTTGCTTGTTTGAGTAACTCCAACGCTGTTTCTGCGATAGCTGAGTTTCAGAAGCAAGTGTAGCAAGCGTTTGTGGCACCAGAGGCAGTTTACGAAAGCTGGTACACGCCGGCGCAAGCCTGCTGCACTATAGCTGTGTTGGTGGCTTTTGGGGTTCAATGGCACATTATGGAAGGAAAGCATGTGCTCTAGTCATTAGATCAGGGCATTGGGGTTTCTCAATTCTCTTTTCAACTGTCCTGCAGTCTTGCTTGGGCGGCTTTGAGTAAATCAGCTGAGCTTTTTGAAGCTGTTTTCTCATTCACAAAGCTGCTTTAATACCCGTGGTCAAAGGTTTGTGGTGTGCCTATTGCTATTGAAGTTAAACAATTAATTACTGTATGTCTGTATATTTCTATTATTGTTAATTAACAGTGTTTTCAAAAAATGAAGGGGAATCAAATTATTAAAATGGACAAAAAGTATCAGGAAATAACACAAACCACAGTCGTAAATGCACAGATATTTAGACAACTAATGAATTTTTTTCTGACTGCCAGTGGTGCATAACTGAAGGTCCAAATCCAGTGAAACTATAGGGCTCTCTAGAAAAAAAACAGTTAATAGCTGTGCATTATACTTTTCTTTACATCAGTAAAACTGCTGTTTAACTTACAGTTTTTGAAATATTGTTTTCAGTCTGTATATGTATGTTAGTCCATTTGAAGGGTTATAGTATAATTCATATGTTGATATTTTACTGTTAAAATGAATGTAAAACTGTTGTCAAGATTTGGTCCAACTCGCTGCAAAAGTTCAGCTGCATCCAAAAAAGCCTAGCAAGCCATAGAAAATAATTTTGCTTTTGAAAACATATTTTCTTTCTATACTTTTCTGGCATTGCATGGTACTTTTTGTATTCTCCAATTTTAGCACATCGGGAATGTGGATTTTATAGCATTGTCAATGCTGTAAAGTGAGATGTTGCCAGGACTTGTGATTTTGTGATTATGGTGGGTATCACTGAAGTGAGCAGCAGCCCAGGCACAGCAGAGGGGTATTGCTCCCCTTCCCCCCATTCCCTGTGCCTGCTCCCACCCACAGCACACAGTACACACCAGCTCTTACGTGCACTGAGCCCTTTGCTGAGCTGTTTCAACCTGCAAACCCTGCAGACAACCCCTTTTTTTTCCCTGCCAGTTCAATTTTCTGTTATGTTAGCTAACTGAAACGTCCCAGGGAGGGTTTTGATGGATGCCAGAGAGAGCAAGGGAACAGGCACAACGTGTGGCTGGAGGAGGGGGGAGCAAGTTTGGTGGGGTGCAGAAGCAAAATGCTTTTGTGACCAGCTGGAATGACTTACTGCTGCCAGAGCTGTATATAGCTTGTTCTCTTCGAATCGCCAGTTTTGCGTTTTGTGGCAGATGTCAGTGTTGACAGTTTCTCTCTTTTAAGTTGGCATGGAATGTTTTTCCTTCTTTCTTTTATTTTGTCTTCTGTATTTTATTGAGGCTTTCTACTGTGATGGTTAATGAAAACTGGGATGCAGGTAACGGATCTTATTTAATAGTTCCTTGTCTATACACAAAGGCACTCTTCTCCTCCCACTTTCTTCATACCATCCCTAATCTCCAGAGGGAACCCTGTGGTACATCATTTCAAGTGGGTGGTCAGCCTGCACATATTTGAGTGCTGCCAGATTTGCCTGTGGAAGCTGGAATGTGTGCAGTGTGGGCTCTATTGTTCTCTCTACTTTTTAAACACTTGTAGACAACTATATGACACAGTATTAAAAATATTCCCAACCATTAAACTTTTGTCTTGTCCTACCCCATCGGATTTAGTTATTTTTCGCTGCTTAAGAATTTTCTACATAAACGGTAGGCTAGATGGTCACTTGAGCACTGGGCTATACTTGGCCCCTTCTGCTGTCCCACCATAAACATGGGCTAATCGAGTGTGATTCTGCAGCTCCTTGGGAGTTGAGGAGTTGCTGAATGTGAAAGACGCGGTGGCAGGGATGGAAGTTTTCTCACAGAAATGTCTGAGCTCGTATGGCAATTGATTTTAGGACAAGTGCACTTAATTAATACAGCACACTGATTTATAGGGCAAACTGTAACAGAGCAGTTGACTGCATTTTTCTGTTACCCTTTAATCTCTTTTAGACTTCAACCGCACTTCAAAATATGTTTTCTTGTTACCTTTGTACAAGCCAAGGGTGAGTCCAATACCCCATAAATCCACTTTGTTTTGAACTACATACCGTAATATGTAAAATTTTCATAGTGTTTCTTCATATCTCAGGTTGTGTTAAAAGTATTTTCTCCCTGATAATCTGAAAGAAGCTGAAGGAACTAGTAGCCTCTTATGCTTTGACCTTTAGCAAAATGCTCACCATCGCTGAGAACTTCTATTGTCAGTGCATCCAAACACAGAGAATAAGACCTTTAGCTTATACTGTAGTGTTGACTCTGCACTGTTTGTGGCCTCAGCCTAGGATGTCAGAAAAGTCCTGCTGACATCTCTTTGCTTTGTGACTCTCTTCCTTACAAACCACCACATTTGCCCTGTATGAAAGGGAAAACTGAGAATTTAACCTATCCCTGCTGAATCAGGAAATGTTAAACTGTTTAATCTAGTGGAACTTCCACTGTTCTAGCAGAATTTTGGTCAGAAAACAGATAAAAACACTCACTTCTTCAACCTTTAGATTTTTTTAGATTTCGCAACTGTCATAATGCAGCAGAGTGACTAAAATTGCTGGTTCGGTCAGCACTAAAGATGTTCTAAATCCAGTCTGCAGTTTTAAAACATGTAAGAATTAGATATGCATATCTATGAAAAGATATTGTGAATATTTTTCTATCCATTATATAGGAGATATCTGCTTTTTTTATATGAACATTTTTCAAATGTTAAACTACTTATTTGTAGAGTATTAATATTCAACCCTGTTATTTACTAGGTCACAGAAGTTTACTGTAAAGACAGAAACTCTCAGGAATGGTGAGAGGGTACAGTATTTGTTCAACCCCCACTTTTCTGATGGGATGTTCAAAGAAAGTTCTCCTAACCAAGCAATACCAATGTCCGTAATCTCTTGAGAGATTTGTCCAGCTCATACTGGCAAACTCAGTGTTATTCATCTGCTTCCTGAGAAGAGGTGGTGCCAGTGAGCTTTTTCTTTTTTTAAAACGTGCTAATATTAGTCTTAAATCCTTCCATTGAGGTTGTTTTCACTCAAATTCCTTTGGACTGTCATCCGTCACTTTTGAATATTTTAATTAAGGACATGACTCAGACTCTGTGTGTACATAACAGCGCGGGCTCGGCTGAGCCCCGGGGAGATCTCTGGCCTGAGCTGATGCTGCCAGTGGGGCTGCTTGCCAGGCCAAACCTGGCATGTCCTGAAATCCCCCAAGAACGAGAGCTCCTTTGTGCAACCTGAGCCACCACCTGACCGTCCTCATGGGGAAAGCATTCTCCTCGTACTCATCCCAGAACTGCCTCATTTGAAAGTTGTCTTTGGCCCTCCTTCCATGCACCTCCCCAAAAACCCCTCCCAGGGCTGCTGTTGGGCATCTTCAAAGCTGCCTCTTCTCCAGGCTGGGGAGTCCCAGTTCTCCTGAAGCCCAACTCACAGGACCCATACTACAGCCATTTGATACACTGGTCCAATAAAACTGCTGTAATCAGAGTTTAGTAAAATTTTCTGGACTTTTGGAATGTACTGGCCGTGCACCTATTTTGTAGCTGTTAATTTCCAATACTGTTTATGCAGTGTTGTTGTGGTTCAGCACAACAGCTGAATAACAAAAGCTACTTGATGACCTAAGGGATTACCTCAAATTACTTCCACTTCAAAGGTGAAAAACTGTGCCCACCCGTGTCTTGCAATTCCTGTGCAAAAAAGTATCATCTCTATGATGTTATGTTCTCTGTGCAGTTGTAGGGCATACACTTAGCTAAATGCTGAGAATGTAAAAAGCTTTGTGTTGTATCCTGAAAACATAGTATCCCACATATTCTTTATGGTGTTATATAGTAACAGTTTTTTTAAAAACATTCATTACTCAATTTCATACATTGAATGGTTTCAAAGTCTACACTGAGATGTAACATTTATGACTTTTTACACTACAAAATCTGCATGAATATTTTGGGGGGGGGGGCGTTGTTTCTTCATTGTATGTCAAATCTGAAAAATAGTAGCAATTATTTTGTTATTTTGCTTTGCCACCTGAGCAGATTATGCACAATATTTAGGTCTTCATTGAAAGTATATTAAAGAAAATGGGAGTCAGCCTGGCTGCATTCACCCTACCATAACTCTTAATTTAACCAAAAAGTTATTGTGTACAAATTGGATTATTTGGTTATTTAAACTTAGTCTTAAAACTATTCTACAACTACTGTTTTACCAGCTCCACATGTGGATAATAGTCAAACATGTGGATAGCTTGGATTTTGTACTGGAGGGAGTGCAGCCACTTGCATAATTTGACATGTATTTGTTACGTCCATTTGTATTGACCAATGTACCATTCAGTCTCTCATATTTGGAATTTATTGCCAAGAACAAGACAGAAAACTGAAGTAATACTCATGTATATATTGAAGTGAAAGAAAATATAAAAGAGCTAGCTTTGGCCAGTTTGACCAGTGCTCCTTGATGAAAAATTGAAGTTCAGCATAAGTATATTATCAATTGCAAATTTGTAATGAAAAAAGCTATTATCCCTATCAAAAAATAGCTAGTGGTTTGAAGTTACACGAGGTTTTATTGTATACCTCTAAATCTTTTAAGAGAGTTAATATGTACACTTTAGATGTTGAGATCTAAAAATATGTTTACTGTACAGATAGATGCTTCTACTGGAAAGAAAAAGCAGTAAGAATTTTCATTGCTGAAATACCCTTTTTTTCTTTAATTCATATAGCTTACCAGAGCTTTTCACGTCCTTTTAAAGGCAATGAATTTTCTGGGGAATAATACCTTTTGCTTTCAACTGTCCAAATGAAATATAGGACTTCAGATAAAAAAGCTAAAGTCTGCCAGAAAACAAATCAATAAAATCCTGCAGCTTTATGGTACAAGACATGCATGGCTTGAGGTGCACTTGGGAATACATGGAGGTGAGGTGGACTTGAGGATTTCCAGAGATATCACACAATTGATGGTACTGAACAGCAGATGCAGGCTTTACTGCTGGCCCGTACCTCCTATATCTCCTATATTTAGCTGTGCATGCACCTAAGAGTATTTCTTTTTCATAGTGTGGTTCAAGGTGAGCTGAAGCTGGTTGCGCTTCCTGCAGTGACTAATTTACCTGGTGAATAAAGGGTCTCCTGCTGACCAGCCCTCAAGAGTTTACCACTTAAGGAAACCTTTCATCTGTTTTCATGGTGTTTAGTACAGCTTAGTAGCCTTGGGTTTATCACATCGTCCGCTACGCCATAGAAGGCTTCCTTGGGTAGAATTGCTCATTCCCATTTTGTTCTATTATCGCTTTACACTTTTACTAAGTACTTGAAGATTTCAGCTAATTACCTGTCTCCAACTGTGATGAAAATTGTAGTAGCTGGGATAAGGAAAAGCAAAGTTTCTTATGATACTGGATTGTTTATCTGACATGGTGAACACTTTAAAAATAAGAATTCAGTTATCTAATTATAAAGGGTGGTAGAGTTAGCTTGACTTTAGATAACTTCAGCTACCATTGTTTTGTGTTGCTTGATGTTTTTAGTGTTCCTAAGAAAAAGGGAATCCCAACTTGCCTGCTAAGTTAACTGTATTATTTTTTTGTTCGCACTTATCTTGATTTTCTAGTCTCCAAAAAGTATTTTGGTAACGTCTGCACTCTTCAGATCTTGTCAAGTGCACAGCAGTTTTTTTCCCATTGCAATCCTTAAGGGTTTTAACCTAGAAGGGCCCCAAAATCAGTATCCACCTAACTCCTTCCCCAGATTTCACCTGAGCATAATACATGAGAGAAGTTCACTTTGGAATGATAACACAGTTGTGGCAACCAGTTTCACAGCTGGTTAGGCTTTGAATGGGGATGGATTTGTTTTAAATCTATTTTGGAGAATTAAGTAGGGTGAAAAATTTTTCCATGTCATAACGCATTGTTTGTATCCAAATGGAAATTCAGCGTTGAATTTCATTGCATGTTTTTCTTACCCAGTGACTCAGTACCATGAGATCCTTCAGCACTGACCTTAAATTCCATTAATAACTTATTATCATCAACAAATGCTATTACTTCATTGAACGCTCTGGTTTTTTACTCGTGTACAAATACCTTGAGCAGCTTGTGTCCCAGTGTATTACCTGTTAATAACTTTTCTGCTGTCATGAAATCTATGCATTTATTCTTACCTCTTGCTCCTACCTTTTAAATAGGTATTAATCATTATATGTTATAGTACTTTAGTTGTTAGGGAGTTTTAAGAAACTTTGGTGAAAGAAATTGTTGAAAGGCTCTTTGGAAACAACTGTATGCTATATGGGGTGCTTCATTCTTGGTCATATGCTCGTCTGCTTCTGGTAGCTTTGAGATGGGATTTCTATGCATCAGACACTTTTTGGGTTTGTTAGGCTTCTAATTATCTACACATGTGCGAAGTCCAGGTTTTGTCTTGTTACTGGCAATACATCTAGCTAGGAAGCCATGACTATCGCTTTGTATTTCCAGGGTGTACAAGGCAGATGCATTTAAATAGCAGAGTCCTCTTCGTCTCTTTATACTGGTTGTAGAGTGACCATTTCAAGTGATGAGAGAAACTGCTGCAATTAATTCTACAATTTCTTATTTACCTTTTTATAAAACCAAATCCACAAAATATGAAATTCCATTAGTGATTTTTTTTTATAAAACCAATTCTCATCCAAATATATATTTATTTTTTTAAGGTCACGATTATTTTTATGCTTCAAATGGCTGTGTTACTGAGAACTACTCAGTTCTGTTTCATTGAATATATCAAAAGCTTAGAAATATGGGCTTAAGTTTTACTATTTTTTTATTTCTATTTTGTATTATTATTAAAGTTAAATTAAAAATAATACTGTAAGCCACTACCTCATTTGAGGCATGCAAACAATGGAAATTTGATGGAATAATGAGTGATTACCTTTAGAGAGATGTTTGTGCACTTTTTGCATATGAATTTTGACAGATACATTTGGTACCCTCTCTACCCTTGTAGAAGTTTTATGGCATAAGCTGTGCATCACGGGTTATCCATCTTCTCAAAATATGAAGAGCTGCACAGAGCTGATGTCCCCAGCTAAGTCAGGGTGATAAGCAGATTTTAGTCTGAGTACTTCCGTTTGGTGTTTTGTTGAAGGCTACCTTGTGTTGCCCAGAGAATTTTCCTGTGTAGACTCCCGCTACTAATTGGAAAAATATTTGATCAAATGAATATTGTTTCAAAAATCAGACAACTTTCAGAGAAACAAATTTCTAAACAATTATGGCATGCAGAGGAGAGACCTACTTTTTCCTCAATTGTATTTGTACAGATTGGTCACATAACCCATATAAAAACAGATTGTGTTTTTCCCTTTAGGAGAGAGTGATTTCTCCCTTTTAAAACACACAAATCTTTGAATCTTTCCAGTTCCACAAAAAACCCTGTGTACCACAGTACAATTAGAGCCATAGGGGAGTTAATTTTGTAAGCAGCAGGCGGAGGGTGGAAGCGAATGGCTGTGCGCTCTGTATTCTGCTGTTGTCCTGGCACAATGTTCCTTGCAAAGCACAGCTCAAATGTCACTTCAGTTCACCGAGGGTAATGAAACACAGTGTTAAAAGAGATTTCAGTCTCCGCTAACCTGGTGTTTTACTTGTGGGTCAAAAAGTGTTCATTCAGCTTAGAGTCACTATAACATAGGGAAGGATGACCATTAAAAGTGCTGTTACACTTTAAAAACAACTTCCTCAGGAGGATCAAAGAGTGAAGAACCCCATGAATGGGTCAGGTATGATATTATAGCCCCATGTGTCTGCCTTGTCCTTTTGTGAGCTCATGCTAAATCAATGGAAGTTTATATGCATATCTGAATTTTGAACTTAAGTGAAACTAGTAAGTAGTGTACTCAGATAAATCAAATATCCCCCCCAAACCCTGTGGCCAAATACCATAAGCAAGAAATTTACGGATTCACAGAGAGGGTGGGGAGGCACTGGGACAGGTTGCCCAGAGAAGCTGTGGATGCCCCATCCCTGGAAGTGTCCAAGGCCAGGCTGGATGAGGCTTGGAGCAACCTGGTCTAGTGGAAGGTGTCCCTGCCCATGGCAGGGGGGTTGGAACTAGATGATTCTATGAACCGTTCTGTGATTCTATGATTCAGGAAAGAATGACTTCATTATGGTAGCCTATCTTGGGATTTTTCACAAGTACCTTGTGTTGTGAAATGTATCTGCAGCATTAAAAAAAAAAAAAAAAAGCTAAGTATGAAATACAAATGAGCAGCACATGGGATCAGGACTTGGACTTTTTATCACTGATTATGTCAAATTACGGAAACATACAAGCCACCCAGAACATGTGTTCTCCATAAAGGCAGTTTCATGCTAAAATTAAGTAATGCACTGCGCCCAGGAACTCTGTAAATTAAATCATAGAATCTCTTAGGTTGGAAAAGACCTTTAAGATTATCGAGTCAACTGTTAACCTAACACTGCTAAATCCACCACTAAACCATGTCCCTAAGCACCTCATCCACATGTCTCTTGAATACCTCCACCACTTCTGTGGCCAGCTCATTCCAAGGCCTGATAACCCTTCAGGTGAAGAAATTTTTCCTGATACCTAATCTAAACCTCCCCTGGCACAATTTGAGGCCATTTCCTTTCATCTTACTGCTTGTCACTTGAGAGAAGAGACCAACCCCCACCCCTCTCCACCCTCCTTTCAGGGAGCTGTAGGGAGCAACAAGGTCTCCCCTGAGCCCCCTCATCTCTAGGCTGAACACCCCCAGCTCCCTCAGCCACTCCTCACAGGAATTGTGCTCCAGTCCCCCCGTTCCCCAGCTCCGTTCCCTTCTCTGGACACGCTCCAGCCCCTCAGTGTCTGTCTTGCAGTGAGGGGCCCAAAACTGAACACAGGATTTGAGGTGCGGCCCCACCAGTACAGGGGGACGATCACTGCCATAGTCTTGCAGGATCACATCCCTCTGCAGAGCCTTCCTGCCCTCAGGCAGATCGACACTCCCACCCAACTTGGTGTCATCTGCAAACTGACTGAGGGTGCACTCGCTCCCCTCATCCAGGTCATTGATAGAGATGTTAAAGAGAACTGCCCCCAGTACTGGGCCCTGGGGAACAAACACCACTTGTGACCAGCCACCAACTGGATTCCACTCCATTCATCACAACTCTTTGGGCCTGGCCATCCCGTCAGTGTTTTACCCAGAGATGAGTATTCCCATCCAAGTCATGAGCAGCCAGTTTCTCCAGGAGAATGCTGTGAGGAAAAGAGATACCAACTTTTTGGTAGGGACAGCTAAAGTCCCAGTTACTAAGGCTTAAAAGATGGGGATGTTCTCAAAAATCCCACAATTTTATTTCCCATAACGTATACGTATGTGAACACCTCTGACAGATCTGGAGCAGCATACATATCTGGTGGGTTGTATTTATATGTGGTTATACCTCCCCAAGTTAGTTATTTACCAGCAGCTAGCTGGCAGAATCTTAGTCTTAGATAAATATGTGAATGACATGAAAAATGATAGGGCCGATCTTATGCTGTTATTAATGTGCCAGTGGAACTATGCCAATTTTTAAATCAGCTGACAATTATCGTTGTCATTTTCTGCTGCTCATTGTTTCTTTGTGATGTAGTTTAGAATTCACAGGCTCTGAAGAACAAAAGGCTAAATTTTTAAACGCACGATTCAACAGGAAAAAAAGGATTTGTTGAATCCTTCAGATCAGTGAGATAAATCTCTGAAGCAGTAACTTTGGCTCCATATCCTAACATGCCGTTATTCATTGTCTTCCCATATTTATCAAGTGCAGTGAAATCTAGTGTACTACTTAGGGTGTGGGGCATCTCTTACCACCACTGGGACAAGTGGTCAAAGAATCAAGAAGACTGAAATAAAAAGAGATTATTAAGATTATGCTTGGTGGTGTACAAAAGTGTCTGTATATGGAAGGTGACAACATCTAAAGCTAATGAGGTATAAATTAAGCTATGTTATTTAAGATACAGGTAAAGAAATATCAAAGACTAGTCTAAAACAAATGTTGTAGTTTAACTACCTGTCTTTTCTGATGATGGTCTTGTGAGAGTTAAGACTAAAAACTGAGCTGACGTGACTATTACATAAGCAATTTGTTTCTTAAGTGCTGCAGGTTTGAATTCATTTGTTTGTAGCTGCTAATTTTATTGGTATTATGGTTTGAAATGTATCTATAACCGAGCATCTTCTAAAATGTGGGACAAAAATCATAAGGCAATCTTTCTGGAGCAACGTAGAGATTAGTTTGCTCCGTGTGATGCTAGCAGTCTAACTGCTTAACATTCATCTATGAATCCATCACTTGATAAAAAACAAAGCAGTGCCAAGGGGAAAAGCAAACACAGCCTAAATACAGCAAGGAAGTTCATATTTTCTGTTAGCACCAGAAACTTTATTTCTCAAACCAAAGTCATGTCAAGAAATCAAGAATTATTGTGGTGGAAAAAAAATTAAGAAGTAAACGGAATCTTCCTGACTGCCCAAAAGCCTTGCGTCACCAGTGGTCCTTGGGAGACATTTGGCTGCCCCTTTTCTTCCATGTGACAAGCTTCTCTTATGTTGGTCTAGAGGAAATGAGGGTCCATGCCATGGTCTTCTGTGTACAATGCAAGACAGGTGACGACAGGATTTACATCTTGCATGTGTTAAGCTGTGTGTCCTTCTCTACAACGTCTTCCTTAGGACGGTGTTCTTCAGGGCATCTCCACCAACAGTTTCTGGGTGTTCTCCTCCTTGCTAACGAGAAGGGGACAAAGAAAACAGATTCAGAATAACAGAACATGGGGTTTTGTTTATAGTTATAATAGATGACTGGACTTAAAGGTCTTGCCCAAAGCTTTCTTTAAATCAATGCAAAAAATGACACTAAATAAGCCTCAGCTAGAGTCAACACCTCTGCATCCCAAATTTGTGTGTCATACAGGAGACAGACACCTGCCACTGGGAGTCAAGACAATCCCCAAAGCATCTTCCATACATAATGAAGGATTTTTTTCAAAGGCATATTGGTGCACTTAACAACACAAATAAAAATTAATGTCATATTTCAACCTTTTTGTACCAGCTCTTTAAGCTTTTATTTGATATTACCCTATTTAGAATAAATAGGCTTATACAATGCCACCTAAAATCATCTGAGAGTACAACTCATTCTCCTGTTCTAGATTTCACTGTAGAAATGAGATGGAAACATCTCTGGAGCCGTAAGTTCATTTCACTTGACATCACTGACATTTGAAATTTGAAGGTCTGAGAAATCTGCATTTCCCATGGTGAAAAAAAAAAAAAATCTTCCTTTGAAAAGGTGTGTGCTTGGTCCAAGGGATCTTTCTGACTTATGTTGTTGCTTACCCAATCTTCTGATGTTTACACTTGTTTTCCAAAACCACAGGAAGTCCTCCTAAACCACTTCTCCTTGTTTTCTCTTTTACACACAATATGAAGGAAAAAGAGGCTGCCCACTGAAACAGTAGTGTATAGTTCTTATCAGATTAGACTTTACCATAAGGTATGTGTTCATATTAAACCAGTGTAAACACTAAGCACAGATCTTTAACTGTATGGCAAATCTTGATTGAGAATCAAAATAAAGAATTGGCATTCAACGGATTTAATTTGGCTATATCAATACTCAAAATATCTTGCATAAATGTTATAGACCTGTTCCCTTTCTTATGAGATGAGTCATAATTCATGTTCCCAAATACTGGGACTGGAAGAGGTTAAATAATCTCTTTTATTGTGCAGCGTTTTCCTTGCAGGATCAGGAGAGGGGCTCAGACCGCCCATCTTCCAGAGTCATTTTAGAGCTAGTCCCTGCCTTATGATTCAAATAAAAGTTAATTTAAAAAATCTTTATGAAAAAAATAAAATTGAATGCCAAGCACATCTATCAGTTTAATCCTCTACTACATGAGTTTTCATTGTCAGAATGAAGCAACTTCTCTGTGTTTACTGTAAATCATATTTATGCATTCCTTTCTAGCCCCACGAATGGCATAACTGACCTTTAGAGGAACTGAAAAGCTCCTTATTTGTTAAAGCACCAGCTTGCACATCTGGTTTTTGCTGCTTCAGCTGACATTGGTTGTAACATTAAATATGTCCACAGGCCTCTCTTTTTCACATTGGTGATGCTGTTTAAAATATCATTACCACATTAAACTTCATGTTGTTTGAATAAAGGAGAGAAGAACTCATTATGAATAAATTTCACTCTGCATTCATTTTATTAATTATCTGGTAATTTACGTAGTTAATATCACTACAGTTCAGTGTGGTGGGATGAGTTTTCTCTTTCCTATAGACAATAAATTTTCTTTGACCTATAAACCATTTGAAAAAAAATATATGTAGTGATCATCAGAGGATTACCAATAATGAAGACAACTCATGCAACTCTTTTTTTTTTTCTTTCCATTGCTTGAAGAGGAAAATAGAAGGAAGTCTCTAGTATAATTTCTTCATTTTCATATTGAAATAGCTAACATTGCCATAAATATGATTTCAGACTTGTGAAGGGGAGTTTAAAGATGCTCTGTTCAAACGTTGACTTCTTTTATGCTGAAAAGTTTCATCTTATCCAGACTCTTTCAATCTGAACACTCTAGTTTTGTGGTACTTAAGAATATTTTATATCTAGAAATCACCATCTAGTCTGGATTTAGGTTGATTATTAGTATAAATATTCTTCATGGCAACAACCAAGTTAGTGTCATGTTGCATACTGTTGAGTTTCTCTTAAAAGCAGAATAGCTATTAGGGTTTTTTTATATATTTAATACTATGATCTGTAAAGTGTTGCGAGAATAGCTTAATGTCAAACCTGCAGAAATAAGTGTACTGATTAAAAATATTTTAATAACTATAGATTTAGATGTGTTAAACCTGATTCTGGAAGATGACAGTAGTGGAAAGTCTACATTTGGTCATTTTGGAACTGTAGGGTCAAAATATTTTCATGATCCGTTCCTAGTAATTATCCTATGACCAAATATTTTACTCTGAAGAATTTCTGTTATGAATTGTTGGGTATGAAAATATACATCCTGCTTATCCTAAATTTGCTGGTGTGTAGTGAAGACAAATAAGTTTCCGTGGAGAGGGTTCATGTTGTGTAACAAACGGCTATTGCACTGGAATGACCAAGGCAGTGAGTCAATATGTTTTTACATAAATTAAAAATATTATTTTCACATAAGCTTTTCAACTTACTTTGCAAAATTATGAAATTTAAGAAAATGTACTCTAAACTTGACTGTGAAAAAAATTTTTTCTCTGTAAGATGGACCTTAATTGCATACAGGGCAACATTTTTGCTCTACGTGGCTGAAAAAGTATGTGCTATGTAACTGCAGATTGCATCATAACAGATGCTGAAGGTGTTAATTCAGATTCTACAAGTAGCTCTAAAGTTGTCATTCCTAAGCTTTCACATAGTTGATTTTCTAAGTGCACTGAAGTTGTTGAGTATTTTTTCTGATTTTTTTTTAATTGAAGGTATGTGTCAAATGCAGTACCAATACCGATTTTTATCAGCTATCTGCAAAGTATTTCAGTATCTCAGATATACTGTGAGAAATGTAAGCTTTCTAATAAGGATGGGCAACTCTAAATTTTGTGAGACTTTAGGTGAAGGCAAATTGCACAGACAGACTGTAAAAATATTCAAAAAAGAAGAACACAGGTATATTCCTAAAATGCACCAAGGGGTCAGAAGTGCTGGATTATCCACTGCTTCCTGTGGTACTTCAGTGCTTCATTCAGGATGAGAAAATAGCTCAGGAACTCATGCACTTTTGATTTGTTTTTCTTTTTTTTTTTTTTTTAATCTCAAATATGGTCAAGGACCATTCTAGAGCTGAATTTGGGTTGTTCTGTCTACTTATATAGATAACTGTCACATCTGAAATTATTTTTCTTTATTTTTCAGCTTCAGAAATTCCTAGAAGGTCTGTAAGCCTTTAGCACTGTTGTGTTCAAAGATTCTTTCTTTTTGGTTTTTAAGCTGATGTGACAAATACAACAGGAACTGTTGGAGCTATGCGGTGATGCAGGATCATGCTGTCAGAGTCTACCACTAAGAAACAGAAAGGAGAGAAATGATGAGAATATGAGCTGTGGGGGAAACTCTGCATTTATAGCTTTCACTTTTTTTGTATATTTTTATTTTTAGTGTTGCAGAGGGCTATTGAGTTTCCTGTTAATATGCTCCTCTGTTAGGTGGTCAGATAGTACTGTCACTAGAGAACATAAAAATAACAGTAGGTCTTATAGGCAGAAAAAAGCCAAGCTGAAACATAGGTCAAAATTCAATTTTTAGCTTAATCTACAGGCCTGCTGGAGTACAGAACTGAAAAACATTAATGTTAGCAGACCTTAAGGCTCAAAAAAAGAAAATCCTAGCAAATGTACCTGATGGGTCATTTTGATGTTCTCCAATGCTTAATTTACAAGTGTTGAAGGGTTTAAAACCTTTGTGCTACAGGGGAAAGCAGAACTAGGATTTTTTAAAATCTGGATTTAGATAGCCAATAGGGAAAATGGTTTTGTATAATACACTCACAGAGATCCAGCTTGAGATGCTAAAAACAGATTCTCTGAGCCAGTATATTACTGTCTATGATGAAATTGGTATGTGAGGTCAAAGGAAAACTGGTTGTCTTCACCTTACTTCAAAACCAGTTCGATCTGTTCGGGGGTTATTTTTTTCCAAAGTATCCTTTCAGATACGAATTTTACAGTCTTTCACAATCTCGTTACTATTTAGTAATACATCAGAATGAGGTTGAGATGCTTTAAAAGAAAGTAATAAAATTGATCCTTTAATAGTTAAAATGCTACCTTTCTCATTCTTCAAAGAATGGGTTCAGATGGTATCTCGGGGAAACAGCCACCGTGCCTCGAGGGGGAAATGCTCCTGTGTGGCAAGGGCTCTTTCCTGGTCAGACTGTATATCGTGTGTGCTTTTTTCTGGCTTGAGTCTTTCTCGTATACGTGCATAATGGGAAAAAAATAAAGAGGAGGTATGTAAGCCCTAACCACATCGCCTGTGGTCGCAGACATGGCTCTGTGGATTCACCTCCTGAAAATGACTCTTAAATTTCTCTTGAGGCCACATAACATGAACAAGGGTCTCACTTTCAGAAAGGTGTTCAGCCTAGGCCAACAAGGCCCTCCTAGTAGGTCTCAAAGACTAAAAATTCCAATTAATTCAGTGTCACGTGATGGGGAGCATGAGCTCTGATTTAGACAGTAAGTGCAGAGGTCTTTGTATGTTGAGCAGCTGTTAGACAACATGGTCATTTTTTGGGCTGTTTCTCAGAGGATATGGTGAAAAATCTGTGTTTTTACAGAAATGATGCCGAAGATGGGTGGTGATGGACAGCTTTTTATTGCCTGAAGGACAATTCTTCATGAGTCCTTACTACAGAATTTTAAAGCTTAAATATTTTAAATTCCTTATTCAAAGTAATATTTAGCAAAAAATATATAGATTTCCATAGTTAGAATTACAGTATTTCCTTACCACTGAATATTTCCACATAGTTTCCTTATTTCTCTTAAGTACCTGCTCTGGGTAATATAAGAAGCAGCAATTTTCTCTCCTCTCCCTCTCCTACCCCCAATGTTCTGCAGGAATCCTCTCTTATCTGTCAGTAGCACAGGCTCCTTGGGTGCTCAGGCCAGTCTCTTTCTTGGTGCGTCTTCTAGAAAGACCATTCTCAGACCAGGAGCTGTTGTCCAGGCAGCTCTGCCTTTTACTCTCTTTAATTAGCTCTCTGCTCTTATTGCAAACTGCTGGATGGCGGTTTTCTCTAAGGCAGTGTTGCATTGCTCCAGCAATGTTTCCTGGCTAGACCAGAGCTGCTCTGCCAGGGCACTGCTTGGGAATGCAGGACCCTACACAAGGATGCGGGGATGGGCCGTGCTAAAGCAGCTCAGCCACAGAGCAGTGTACCACTAGGATAAATTACTTTTGTGTCTGTGTGTTCTGTCTCTGCAAACTGAAGAACTGCCCCTGACAGAAAGAAGGCATTTGGAAAGGAGCAGTAGCTTTTGCACTGTAAGGGTTTGTGGAAATCTCTTTTAGTTCAGGGAGTTTCAGGGAGTCTGAGTATCTTTCCCCAGGGAAGCCCTGGGGCTCCTCTGAACACATCAAGGATGAGCTTCAAGCTACATTGGGCCCTCTTTTCCTCTAAATCATGTCTTCCATAATACTTGTCACCCAAATTGTAACACAGAATAAAAGTGTTGTGTAAAAATCATGACAAAGATGTGTTTGGTAGGACTGTGGAAAAAGCACTGGTCTTACACAACTTTCAATTACATTTTCCAGATGATTTTAGAAAATTTGTGTAATAGTTGAAATATCAATCCATTAGAATTTAGATTATTTGATTACTTGGCATTTTGTGAATATTTAAATTTAATAGGGGATATGGTACCTAAAAAAAAAAAATCCATCAGGAATAACTATACACATAATGCCATAACATACTGTATTTCTGTGAGTCGCTATGAGGGTTCTTTAGCAAATCTGGGGTACTGTTCCACAGCAAAGTTCTATGTTACGGTGGCTATAGAATGTCATGTCTTCTGGCTGTGAGCGTATAAAAATGAAATGAGGGACCTTGATTTTGAATTATGGGAGAAACAAAAGATCGTTGTAATCTTTCACTACATCCCATAAATATTTGAGTGAATCTGTGTTGTTATTTTTTCATTTGATTTGCTTAGTAACGTAATTGGATAAAGAGGAAAATATTCAGGCCGGTAGAACTGTACCAAAACTAGTGAGATCCCTTAGTCTTGTTTTCCTTGTTATAAATAAACTCAGAGCGCCCTCTGGTGACATTTCAAAATACAATAGGTTTTTACTTTGACTTAATAAATTATGAAGTAAAATCAAACATTCCATTAATCCATCAAGCAAAAATAATTAAACTAAAATGGTTAATTAAATAATTTAGGAGGTGCAAAAACATAGGAACATTTCCTCTGCAGATCCCAGTTTCTCACCACCCAAAATGTTGCAACCAACTTCCAGCCTAGCTGTTTCTTTTCTCTTTCACTGCTTTCAAGGACTATTTATAAATTACTTCCATAGTTCAGGTTCAGTTTGGGAATCATAAGCCATTTTTTTTTTACTGTGATGAAGTACGGTCTCTCGATGATTTTGGCCTGTACACTTGCCAGATGTGTTTTCTCACGACTTTTCCATTATTTCCTGCTTTCAGTCATTAGCGTGTGAAATGTCTTTCCTGTTACATTTTGGTGCTTCAAGGTCTGATTTCAGTAGGTACATGAAGGAGCATTGACAACTGTGAAGATGAAGAATTGTCAAGGAGTCACTCAATTAAGTTAATTTTGTCTTGGTTTTGAGAAATGGGGGTGGGGAGAGGAAGCTCAGATCACCAGTTGATATAAATAAACTCTATTTTAGGCCCAAATCATATCTGTCCCAAGTCACTCGGGGGGAGCAGTATCCGGTCTGCCTATATCTAGTCATTTTTTTTTCAGTCTGTCAATGCCCAGAGAGCCCAAACCAGATCAGATGCTCACTATAATAGGAAAGGCTCGTATGAGAAATAACCACTGCTCTGAAGTCCTCAAGTGCTAAATATAACATAGATAAGACCTAGGGGAAAGGAAAGGGGTATTATCCCATTTGATAGTTTAACAAAAAAAAAAAAGGTTGTTACTATTTCCACAACGGAATCAAGGGTTTGTGTTCACTGTTGGTTTGAGGTACATAGTCTTGCTCTCCCTAGCCCTGAGCTTCCTTGCCTGAAATAATAAAACCTGTGGGGAAGAAGGGTCATCTCCATTTGGGTAGGGTCCTCTGTCAGCATGTTTAAAGGTCTCCTGGACCACGACGGACTCTTGTTTTGCTCCCACAGGAACAGATGAATCGAGGTATTTATTGACTGCATCTGACTTAGAGGCCCATCTCTGCTAATAGACCTTCAGTTTTTATACTGCCAACAATTTGTAGCCCTGGCTTAAGGCTAAATCTGGACAAGCTTATTTCTAGCTGTCCTGACTGCAGGCTTTGATCATATTGGCATTCATTAGGCATGCTTCTCCTACCCAAAAACCTCAGTTCAGACTTTGTTAGGAAAGTTCAGGATTTAATTGCATCCAGTAAATGCTGAAAGTGGATAAGCAAACACCTTCTAGATTTCACTTTTAAAATTAAATACCAAAAAGGTTTGGATGACTGAGAGCCTGTGCCAAATCAACAGTTTAAAGGGGGTAGGTGGTATCCAGAAGAGGTTCTGGGCTTTTTTTTTTCTGCAAGATTTATTTATACGTAAGTGGTGCGCTAATTTTTTCTCCACGGGGTGTGATCTCAAGTTACTTACCCAAAGTCAGACTCACAAAGCTAGTCTGTATTGGCTGTTAACTGATGCTTTCAAAGAGTCATTTCAGCTTGAACTGATCTATGTCACTCCTTAATCATAGCACATCTCTGCAGGAGAGCAGAGCAGTGCAGCTCAGCCACGCTGATCTTGGACCCCAGAGTATCTTTATGTCACAGAAATGGAAATACAATTCCCAGTAGTTGTTTCTGCCACATACATTCCAGTACCAAATTCCTTCTTTTAGGGAATTTTTTTTGGGGTATCTGCAGGAAGACTTTGGCACTCCTTTGTTCCCTCCATGATCAGGCGATATGACTGACTGAATCATTATTTAGGCTTCAGTATGTGATGTGTTATAGGCTCTGTGGTTTGGTTTTTTTCTTTCTTAGTCTGCACATCCTCTTGGAAGAACATCTGTGAAGTTGATGGCTTTATGGTAGGTTTTCCTTAGGAAGCATATAGCAATTGTACTGAAAGTCGGCCTTTATTTTAATTCTTTGTCTTAAGTTCATTTTTAAGGTTGTTTCTTCATAAGAGTTTGAGATTAGATCCTGTTTAGTGGGAATTTCCTGAATGCTGTTAGTAAAGAACACTATGAAGAACTGGTGCAGACTGGGGAGATAAACAGTTGTGTTGAGCATAGTTGTCAGGATCTTATCCTACTGATCTCCTTCCGAAGGTCCCTCGGAGGACCCTTTCTATGAGGCCACGATACTTAAATATTCATGTTTATGACTACTATATTGTTGTCCTATACAAAGATTCTGTAGGAATTGTGCTGCTACAAGCTCTCTTTAATTTACTGAATAAGAAATAAACCTGTGTTATTTAAATAGAAAAATAGAGAAGTTGAGAGAAAAAGATTCTCAGCAGTTTTCTTTTATGCTATAACACGATCTCGGCTAATGGAACAATAGTGTGTTGCTTAGGGAGGTAAAAAGATGATATAAAGGTTTAAATGTGTTTTTGCAGCCTACTTTAATATATCTAAAATAATAAAATGTTTTTTGATAAACTTCTGCACAAAAGCAACTTTCTGGCAGGTTTCCCAAGAGAATGGCTTTTGGACTGTGCTATTTTAACCTAAGCGAAAATAGGTTGATTTACCTAACGTAGAAATAAACATTAGAAAAATCACAAAGGTGATGCTTGTTGCTCACATCTGGAGTGATGCTTTCATGCATTTTATGATAATGGAGTTAATCTTTTGAGTCCTGAGAATTCAAACTGAAATTAAGACTTTCTTCTGTCTGCACACTGTTCCATGAGGAAAAACACTGTTACTGAGACAAATATCCTGCTAACCAGACGCAACGATTTTACCCATGGTAACACAGAACCGTGAAGAGGACCTGATGCTTAGCAGTAGTGAGTGTAGAACTGTTAATGTAATTTGATGGTTTGATCTGCCTGCCACAAATTATATGACAGAAAGTTGCTCTAAAACTTTTCTTATGTGCTTATTGGCTAAAGAAAGCAGAGCCTAGTAAAATTCTGATCAGATAATCGTGCGGTCAAAAAAGAACATGTACGGAGTACAGATGATCAACGTTTATCTTAAAGTGCAATTGAGCTTGTTCATAAAAAAATAAAAATGTGCTTCTATTTTCAATTAATAAGGTAAGGAGACCATTTAAATTGTTGAAGAGGCCATAAACATTAGAAAAACATGAGACCATGCTGAAGAGCCATTCATTCCCTCTGAAGCTCGAGTCTCACAATTTTCCATCTAGCTGATAGGAGAGCGGTAGAAATCACTTGGCCTTGAGGCAAGATACCTCTGGAATAGTCATAATTCAGCTGTTCAGGCCAGTCGTGTTCATTTCTAACGATTACTGGCTTGAATGAACCAGTTTTAAAACTTACACTGTTCCCTGGAAATTCATTCTGAAAGAACCATTATATTCCCATTTTACTTAAATAATTTTTCTTGTAATAGAATAGTTTCATATTTCTTCATTTTAATACCACTAGTCTGCATGTGGAGAATAGTTTCAATTATCCTTTTGGGTGTCTACTTGTAGATTTAAGTTGTAGCTGTGCTAATGGACAATATTAATCTCTTCAATTAGTTTCAATGCTTCTAAAATATATCCAAATGAGTGTATGGGAAGATTTATGGAAAACTGAAGTGTAATGTATCCAGATCGAGAATGGTATATATGACCATACAGAACATACTTTCCTTTCTGGTTCTTTCACATCAAAACTTTTGACCGTATCACCTAGGCACATCCTCAAAGTTCTGCAGATTCAGACATAGAAGTTAAACTTGTATGGTTGAAAATAATCTCATGGGATTTAGCATATTGTAGTTTCGTATTCCACTTTGTGTCACAGGCTTTCTGGTTTGCCAGACACCAGCAGCCCTATTGCTGTTGCCCTCCCTCAGATAGAATTATTTAAATGTGATGATCTTAATACTAGTGCTGCAGAATTTTTCTTGTTTTTTACAGGGGAACGTGCCATTTCTAAAAGAAGCAAAATTTCATCCACTGGAATCAGGGAATCGTAGAATCTTTCAGGTTGGAAAAGACCTTTAAGGTCATCCAGTCCAACCATTAACCTAACACTGCCAAGTCTACCCTAAACCATGTCCCTAAGCACCTCACCCACATGTCTCTTGAACACCTCCAGGGATGGTGACTCCATCACCTTTCTGGGCAGCCCGTTTCGATGCCTGACAGCCTCTTCAGAGGAGAATTTTTTTCAGTTTTTCAAGCAGGCAACCCCATGCCTATTTTACTGCTGGAGCCTGGTGCTGTCAGCATGTTTACACTGCCCCTCAGCTGAACGTAACTCACAGCGAGCACAGCTCTTCGGGACACTTTTTGAATGCATTTTGCATGTACACACCAGCATTCCTTCTCCAGCAAAGCAACTGGGTAGGTCACAGGCTGGGAAAAGAAAAATGTAGAAGCTGTCGTAGCTGTCTGTGCTAGCTGGGGGACAACACTGTGATCTTAAAAGATTCATTGAGTGCTGTGTCTCAGATCATATAGTGGAGTGTAAACCACCCAAATTCCAGGTGTCTCCTATCTACCAGTTGTTTCCTTTTTCTTTTACTGAAGCTGTCCTTGGGAGGTACTGGTTCAAATAAATTATTAAGTATTTAACTTAGCAGTAATTTTCACCCAGCTGAAATCACATGCCATCAAATACCTTCTCTTGTGGCCACATAAATATTTAATTGGTGTGAAATGGACTTGGGGAGAGCAAGGAATTGAATTATTTCTTAAGCTTTCTAGAAGAACATTTATCCTGAGACTCAGTGGTTGTTTGGTACTGTTAGAGCTCAATTAATAACCAGGGAAAAGGGGAGGAAGACCTAGTACTGAATGCCCAGGTGTGGGTAGGGCATAGACGGACATGTCCAAGACAAGGAAGCCATAGAAATGAAACATTTCAATTTCCTTGAAAATTATAACATCCTTAATATTCTTTCTCCTTCACTACTTTTTAAAATAGGGGTAAGCTTAGTACTGTTGATCCCTAGAGAACAGAATTCATAGAGCATGATGGTATGTGGGTTTTAACTTGCTTCTTACAATTACTTGCAACTGGATTATTTTCATCACTCTTGGTTGTGATTTCTGGTTGCAGCAGCTTCTGTTTAAAAACCAAAAAACACCAACAATAGCAAAAAAAAAAAAAACACCACACACCAAACTGAAAGAACCCACAAACACGTGAGATTTTCACCTACTGGTGTCTCTTTCAAAATACAAAGCTGTGATTGAAAACCAAGAACCAATGCCACTGAACGGTTCAGTATTTTTAAAATGAGGCCAGATAAGGAAACAGAAGCAGGGCTCCTGTGTGGAGGGTGAAGTAGATCCTACCGGTCACCTACCAGCAAGCAACGGTCTACTTCTAGCCCACCGAGCAATGGGAAAGTCTGCATCCGTGTTAGTGTCGTGCTACCTCTGTGGCCCCCATGTGGGTCCCTCCTTCCAGGCTCACAAGAGAGGCTGTGTCAGTATACTTCATGGGCTGCTTCAAGTCCTGTCTCTTCCCTGTTTTGGGGAATAGATCCATCTCTGTGCATAAAATGCTCTAGGTGCTAGGTTGATAAGGCTGTATGAGCACAGAGGCAGGGTGAGCTACCCCCTGCAAGGGAGGAAGAGCAGTAGCTGTCAGCTGTTCTCTGAACAGACTCATTTTCTTTATTTTTATCACTCATGCTTGAGTCAGTTCATAGTGAAAGGAGGACCCTATGGCACGAATAAGTAAGGCAAATAATTCACTGATTCATCTGAAAGAACTCTCAGGCTCTCCAGGAAGTTGCAGCATGCTTTCTCTTCCTGATACCTCTTCTGAAATCTGCATCCCAGGCAAGAGCAGTGCCATGAAGATGACAAGAGTCATATTCAAACAGACAGCTGTTGCAGGGAGATACCAGTGAGCATTTTCCTCCCACCACACTTGGGCACTGTTTTGCACATTCTGTACTGTTAGAAGGACAGAAATGAAAGTCAGAAGAGTTCACCCATCCGAGCCCACATTCCTCCTTTACCTCCTGTTCTCGTCTGCTGCTCTTCCCTGTGAACACGGGCTCCTTTCCACACCATAAACAGTTTCCCCGTTGCGGCGACTCCTGCAGAACAAT
This sequence comes from Eurypyga helias, assembly GCF_000690775.1. Classification (NCBI taxonomy): domain Eukaryota; kingdom Metazoa; phylum Chordata; class Aves; order Eurypygiformes; family Eurypygidae; genus Eurypyga; species Eurypyga helias. Next base: position 41,541 of record NW_010261267.1, read on the forward strand.
TCATCAGCACCAAGATTAACTGATTTATGTTATTACCATTATTCCTGCCACATGTCACCAGGGTGGTCCTCCCTTTTAAGTCCAGGGAAGAGGTCCAGATACACAGTGTTTGTAGCAATAGGGATTGTCTTTATTTGTGCACATTCCTAACAGAATAGAGAGTTTACAGAGAGTATGCTGTGATTTTTCTTGGGGCAGAAGGGGGGAAAAAAAGAAGGTAAGAACAACAATATGCCAGTGTCATGATTGTTAAAGGAACAGTGAAAAACTTTTAACGCAGTTTAACTGTTCTTGGCAATGCTAATTTTGAAGTTATATCAGTTCTCTTAGGTTTACTCAGATTTTGCAACATTTTGTTCAGAACTGAACACATCTCTACATATATATTATTTTTAATCCACATTTTCTTTTTTTTTTTCCTTTTCAGTTTAAGTCTTCCATGAGCCATCAGCAAACAGCTAATGGACTTCTAAATTATAAGATTTCTTTTATCTAAATTTTACTTTTACCTGATTTTCATAAAGTGTACTTCTGACTTTCTCGGAGACTGGTTATCTTGCAACCTCCTAAGTTGAAAGCATCAGCTGATCTTTAAGAGGGAGTATTTTCTCTCCTTCTCACCCCCCTCTACTACATATACAGGATTTGCTCTTGCTGTTGCTCATCATGCTAGTAGTATATTGCTATGTGCTAGTATTATTATATTGCTATGATGGTATCTATCATTGGTATAAATTTGCCTTCATAAAAAGGGAATCTCTTTTTTGCAATATCCAGAACTGAGTTAAATTCTAACACGCAAAAATTCTATATTATTATTTTCTTGGAGACTTGAGTGACTGAAAAGCGGGTGTACTCATAATAAATATTTTCTCATCATAACTATTTTTTGCAATGAATATTTCTTTTCAGACTAATTTTCTTTTGCTGCTTTGTTTTAGTTTTAATTTTTAGTTTTATTTATTTTAGTTTTATTTCTTTTAGTTTTATCTCCTTACCTGAGGATACTAGGCTTAAATGTAAAATGTTTGGTACTACAGTACCATAATCTCTAAAATATTCCATGTTTCACTGAACATTGAACAATTTTCTGTAATTCTAAATAAATCTGTTTAGGTATTGAAGTCCCTAAAACGAAGTCTCATTCACTGGAAAGTAACCTGGTGCTTTTAACGTTGGCCAGTGGATGTCACTGTTACAATGCAAATACAACTAAGAACAGCCATGGGCAACTCATCGAGTCACAGAATGGTTTGGGTTGGAAGGGCCCTTAAAGATCATCCAGTTCCAACCCTCCTGCCATGGGCAGGGACACCTTCCACTAGACCAGGTTGCTCCAAGCCTCATCCAGCCTGGCCTTGGACACTTCCAGGGATGGGGCATCCACAGCTTCTCTGGGCAACCTGTCCCAGTGCCTCACCACCCTCTCTATGAAGAATTTTTTCCTTCTATCTAATCTAAATGTAGTCTCTTTCAGTTTAAAGCCGTATGTATATATATAAAAAAGAATTTTTTGTCTCATATACCACTGGATGACTCAGGAAGCATTATACTCAGAGATGTAGAACTGGCAAAACGTGGTCAGAAAAAAAGTGCATGATTTTCAGCAGGCTCTAAAGATTATTTTTCATCACTCTCGTTTCCCTACCACCACCTGCCTTTCCCAGAAGAACCCCCTACAATGCCTCCTGCAGCACTCCACAGCACAGTATGCCAAAGCCTGCTGAGTTCCTGTGATTCTTTTCCTGGAAAAAGTAGTGAGAAATAGGCACATGTATATGTTTGTGTAAATGTGCGCATGCGTAGAGATACCAACACACAGAGCTCAACCTGCTGACAACTCCCAGAGGCAGGCTGAGCTATCCAAGCTGGTGGTTTTCAGAACCCCATGGATTCTTCCAGGATGTTATTGTATGGACTGTGGGTTTTGCAGCCATAAAGTTTCTCAGGTAAAATTCTCACCCAGTGTTGCACTGAGCTTTTTTTGACTCACAAGACAGATAACACAAGTGTAGAAAAACACGGGGCTTTTCATTTGGGATGATATTTGTTTAAAGCTAAAACTGCTGATAAAATGTTCTACATGGCTTAAAATGTTCAGTTTGTAGCGATCAGGCTTCCTCTCCATTAGCACCTCACCATTTGCCTTCCTAGGATCCAGCGGGTCTTGCTTCGGTCACAGCAGTTTGCAGACCTCAACTGAGCTAGGAACTTAGATTTTGCCAGTGATCTGGCAAAACGTTTTCCTGAAGAAGTTAAAAATATGACGTTGCTTCTCTGAAGTTTAAAATAGATGGTAGTATGGCTGACACCCACCGACCAGCTTTTCCCATGCGGGCTGGGGGAAGCGGCACGTTCGCCAGGTTATCCTGGTTTTCTCTACATGTACTGAAGACTCAGCCTTGAGTAATCTGCTTTACTGTTGGGGGAACTGAAGGATCTGGTTGGAGTGACTCATTGTACGCCTGTAACTGTGCAACTTACACACTTGTACCGGAATAGGATTTCTTTACACTTCTAAAGGAATGAAGGATAGAAGAATGCTTCAGTAATAATTTTAAATAAATGTTTTGCCACGGTGTGCAAACCTCTGAGAGCGCATCGTGAAGCCATCAAGCTCTGCAGCGCTGACAGTATGTGCTTTTGGGATAAACATTGGAACAAGAAGGATGTGCCAGGCTGAGGTGAACTGGCATTCTCATTTTGAGAAATTGCAGTCCTCGGATTTAGACAACGACATGCAAAAGTACTATATATACCTTGTTTTCAGATCTTAGCGAGAAATTATATCTATTGCTTTCAAGTGCAAAGCTTTTGTATGTATTTGAAAACCGAGAAGTTAAAATGAGTATGGGAAAACAATTTGTGGATTTTGCCTTGGGTGCATTGAGATTGACAAGTATTTTTCTGCTCTTGACAGCTTACTTCATCTGTATAGTTCTAGATGATGCTGAAATAAGATCCTGTACAGTCAGTCAGTTCACGTTACGTCTGCAGCAGTAAGTCAGGAGCAACGCTCGCTTGAAGAGCAGTACAAACCGCAGAACAGGCTGGTGAGCCGTAGCACTTTAGAGCACGTGAACTCAAAATGCTCCCTACAGGCAAGAAGTAGGTAGGTACTGATTTTTTTTCCCTGCTTTCTCTTGGTGATCATTGTTGAAATAGAACAGGTTACCAATGTCTCTGCACTACCACAGACATGTTTGTCAGTAAATAAAATGCATGCAAATAAATTGAGAGATCAAAACTGCTACTGTTTCAGAGATGAGCACTTTAAAAAAGTTTTTAATTTACAGCAATATACTTTCAGAGTAACTAGCATGGATAACTTACAAAAAACAATGAAGCATTGTGTAATTAATCAGTACAATTCCATACAACACAATAATCATGAACATTTATATTAAAAAAAAGTCTATTATTTCTACTCTTTCTGAATATTTATTTCTAATATTTATTTCTGCTATTTCTAAAGATTTTCAGTGGCTAGAATCCTACCTAATATAAACAGAAAGAGTATACTTAGGAAGCTGTGTCTGTGCATACACTATTACTACCTTAATTTGCAACTATCTTATTAAGTAAAATAAATGCAACTCCATAGTGAGCAATTGCACTTTGACTCAAAATCTCCAGCCTTTTTTCAGGTTGTTTAGAATCAGGTATCACATAGCTGTTAAATTTCTTTCACATGAAAGCCTTTTAAAAATGGGTTTGGAAAGAGAGAGTCCTGAATTGTCCTACCAACCTAAAGGTAAATAACCTGTTACACTTAAATCGAAGATATTATATACAGTGCTAACAGCTTTCTGTTCATTCCGGCCTGCAGGGCAGCATAAATGAATATAGATAGTGGGATGAAGCAAGATGCAAAACTTGGCCTGAATTTCAACAGAGGATAGATTGAGTTATCCAGTAGCTCTGTGTATGTCATTTTAATTACAGTCATTTGTGTTAAATGAAATGTTCTTAATGAAGTAAAGACAAAAGCCTTATGAACTTTCATCCTAATCTTGAACTCTAAGTCTCTTAGATACTCTTACACTTCTCCATCAGCCCAGGCCCACCCCAAAAACTACTAACTATAAAACTATACAGTAACAAATTTCCCAGTAGGTCGGCCAATCCAAACTAGAAAGTGGGTTTGGAAAGAAACATCCATTATTCCTATTTGTCTGTTGAAGTCAGACAGAATTGGAAAATCCCGCTTCCCCTGGAGGGTGCTGACAGCAAACTGGTCCCCTTACCAAC
>NW_010261267.1:45811-46387 GCF_000690775.1 Eurypyga helias
CCTATCTGACATAGAAAGGCTATGGACTATATATATAAAGACATATAGACAGTATGTGATGTATTCCTTCATATTCTCCCCCCACAGTGAAATGGAAGTATGTCATGCTTCTTGCATGGAGGCCTCATAAGGAATAAGTGAGAGGAAAGGAGGCAGAACAAACTATTTCCTTACTATTTGTTTTGTCTGAAGAAAGTCAAGTTAAAAATGCTCTACGTCCTTCCACCTAGTGCAAAAACTAAAAGAAAAATGCTATTTTGCTCTCAGAAAAAAAAAAATCTTTTGCACTGATATTTGCACACTTTCACAACTTCTCTATTTCCATTTAAAAGAAGAGGAAAAAAGGCAAAGTTGAACTAGCAATGCCAGCTTCAAAGAAGAAAACCTTTATTTCACTCTAATAGCTTAGAAAATTATACCTGAAGGTATATGAAGCTAAATGCATTTTTGTATTGTTTCTGTGGCTACACACAACTCATTTTTAAAATGTATAGCATAAAATCATAGAATCGTTTGGGTTGGAAGGGACCTTAAAGCCCATCCAGTTCCAACCCCCCTGCCATGGGCAGGGACACC
>NW_010261267.1:46654-53211 GCF_000690775.1 Eurypyga helias
TTCTCTTCTCCAGGCTGAACAAACCCAACTCTCTCAGCCTGTCCCCAGAGCAGAGGGGCTCCAGCCCTCGGAGCATCTGCGTGGCCTCCTCTGGACTCACTCCAACCGGTCTATATCCTTCTGATGCTGAGGGCGCCACAGCTGGACGCAGCACTCCAGTTGGGGTCACATGAAAACAGAGTAGAGGGGGAGAATCCCCTCCCTCGACCTGCTGGCCACGCTGCTCTGGATACAGCCCAGGATACGGTTGGCTTTCTGGGCTGCCAGCGCACACGGCAGGCTCATGTCCAGATTTTCATCCACCAGTACCCCCAGATTCTTCTCTTCAGGTCTGCTCTTGATCCACCTTCCACCCAGCCTGTCCTTGTGCTTGGGATTGCCCTAATCAATGTGCAGGACCTTGCACTTGGCCTTGTTGAACTCCATGAGGTTGGCATGGTACCACCTCTCCAACATGTCAAGGTCCCCCTGGATGGCATCCCTTCCCTCCAGCGTGTTGACTGCACCGCAAAGCTTGGTGTCATCAGCAAACTTGCTGAGATTGCACTCAACCTCACTGTCCGTGTCACTGAAAAAGAGCACTGGTCTCTGTGCCGACCCCTTAGGAATGCTGCTTGTCTTGGTCTCCACTCAGACTTTGAGCCGTTGACCACAAGCTACCATCAAGCTACTTTCTTAACCACGGAGCAGTGCATCCATCAAATCCATGCTTCTCCAATTTAGAGACAAGGATGTCACGTGGGACAGTATTGAAGGCTTTGCACAAGTCCAGGTAGTTGACATTGGTTGCCTGTCCTTTATCCACCAAAGTTGTGACCCCATCATAGGCGGCCAGCGTGTTCGTCAGGCACGATCTGCCCTTGGTGAAGCCATGCTGGCTGTCACCAATCACATCCTCATTTTCCCTGAGCCTTTTGCATCTGCTCCATGATCTTGTCTGGTGCAGAGGTGAGACTGACTGGCCTGTGGTTCCCCGGATCCTTCTTTTTTACCTTTTTAAAGATGGGGATTGTATTTCCCCTTTTCCAGTCAGTGGAAACTTCACCAGACTGCCATGATTTCTCGAATACAATGGATAGAGGTTTCGCAACCCCATCTGCCAGTTCTTTCAGGACCCACAGACGTATTCCATCAGGTCCCATGGACTTGTGCATCTTCAGGTTCCTCAGGCGCTCCCGAACCTGGTCCTCACTGACTGTGGCTCTCCATTCTCCCAGTCCCTGCCCTTGTCTTCCGTGACTCTGGGGGTATGGCTTGCACACTTGAAAGTGAAGGCCGAGGCAAAAAAGAATCACTGAGCACCTCAGCCTTCTCCATATCCTTGGAAAACCAGGTCTCCCATTTCCTTCCGCAGAGGGCCCACATTTTCCCTGATCTTCCTTTTATCCCCTGTGTACCTATAGAAGCCTTCTAAATACAGAAGATTTTTCTAAATGCAAAAGATTCAGCAAAAGAAACCCAGAGAAATATAATACTTCCCAAAACTGAAAAGAATAACTTCAATTGGGAAAGGGGAAGGAGGAAAAACAGAAAGAAATCTGATTTTTTGGTTAACTCCGATTTACGTTCTGGTTCTGCAGATGGGTCTGGTGGGTAGTTCACAAGCCCCTGCATTCATACTCCTGTTTGTTATTCTTTAACAGAATATACTACATGTTCCAAGAGTTTATTGTTTTTACAGCATTTGGCACGTAATTGCTATTTGTGCAGGGAACAAGAAATGTACAAATACCTCTGCAGTGAGTGCACTTGGCTCATGTAAGAGGTGTAGATATAAATATATCTTCTGAGAGTAAACAACGTCTTTACAGACTAATAGACTATCTGTGTGTGCATAGGAACAAAGTGTAACCTAGACATCTTTTAAAATAAACCCTTGAGAACCTTCACAGCTGGTTTGACTTGAATCCTTTGAGCTCATACGGAGTCTATGACAGTGCCGTTAAATTAGCGATGTGTTTGTAGACAAGGAAAGTGCTCCTCTCCCATCATCCACTTCCTGACATCTAATTTTTGCTCAGCTATCATGCCCTACTGCATTACTTTGACTTTCTGGGTTGCAAATTCGATAAGACAGTACTTAAATTCTGAAACAGTTTTTTTTCATGACTCTTTAAAACAAAAATACATAAGGCGGGTTTTTTTTAATATTTGTAATTTTCAGATGCATTGATAAATCATAATCATGTTAAAAGCCGTTTGTTATCACAAATATATTATGTTTGAATATCTTACTCCACTTACATAGTTTGAAAATCTAAATAAACCACTCAGTGATTGAAAAAAGCACTGTACTTTTGCCCTATAGTAACAAGAAAAAAAAGGAGGGGTTGGGGTTTTTTTCTTTTTTTTTAAAGCCCACATTTGGATGTGATGTTAAGGATACCCAGAGATCAATTTTATAAAAAAGTATCTGAAACATTACTATCGCTTATCATCTTGTTGTGTAATAGTATAGTTCTTCCCAGGTCAGAATATAGCATCGTTAGGCCAGATGGCACCGTGCAAAACATTGTCTGTAGCATTAATACCAGGAGGCAGGAGTCTTGTGGGAGTTCACCTGGTATAGCCAAGGAGGCAAGATCTGTGGTGGTGGAACGCAGAAGTCTGTGGGATGGGATAACCCACCTCAGTATGTTTCTTCCAAAATGATGGGGAGGTGATTGATGCATGGTAAATATGTGTGTGGGCTTACAGCTCGCAGATGCTTCTGTCAGAGAAAATACGTGCTGTAGTTCTAGCTGAGAGCTGGAATGAGAACATAGTTCCCGGCATGGGGTTATGCAGCCATGGAGGACTCTAGTCATGCAATAGGAATTAAGGCCCAAGCTGCATGTGGGGACGAGAGAGAGAAATTTCTGTAACGATGCTAATTGAAACACCCTGTTATGATCTCATTGATGCTGCTGCAATAACAAAACAGTCATCTCTGAGGAATTCTCAGTAGTTCCCTTCACTTTGAAACATGGCAGGTTGTCCCACAAGGAACACAGCCATGCTGTGAGATAAATGTACAAGTAAAGTTACCATATCTGAACTTCCAACACAAGTTGGAAAGGAAAAGTCTGATATTGCTATGCAGGGACATCACATTACAGTGCTAGCTGCTGCCAAGAGGATATCCTAATGTTTTTGTCGAACTATTTTGTTTGTGTTACTGTAATCTGAGGACTTTCAGCTGTGGACTTGGACTTTGCTGTTCTGTGTTCTATAAAAACAGGTATGGATGAATGGTATCAATTAATTTCAGTTCTCCCTTATGTGCAGGTAACATGTCCAATTCACATACTGTTGCCATTCTGTTTCCGTTGTGATGCGCGTGGGAATAGCCAAAAGACATGCAGGTAGAGGTTTTACATAGTAAGGGGCTGGCCATGCTCATAAACCGTGTTCGTTCCTCCCATTTTGCCTTTTCTTGCTGCTCCTTTTAATACTTTGTAAGGTTCCTTTTTGGCTAGGTATATATTGGATGCTGCTATTATAATCCTGTTTTTCCTTCTTCACCTGTTTCTTGATATTAGTGCTTTCTTTATAATCTCTCTGCATAATTATAGGAGGATTTTTTAGCAAACCGACAGCTCACCATCTTTTCAGTTCTTTGTAAGTCATTCAAGGATTCCAGTGTACACCAGGCACAAGAATGCTGAACTCCTTACAATTCCAGTTTGGCATTTTGACCCAATTATTTTAGAACCAAAATGAAGTGGTTTGATGAGGGATATTCAACTTTCCTAAAGATACAAATTTTAAGTTTCTTTCGCTGGATAAGGTAAGGCCAAAACTGGAGAAGTAGCTCTATCCAGGGACATTAGGATGTGAACACGAATCTATAAAACAAAAGCTTAAAAATAAGCATGCAGTTACAGTGAGCTGCGGAATCAAGGCCCAAACACTTTACATCAGTCAGAAAACACAGTCAGTTTCACGCATATAAGAAAATTCTATCTAGCCAGAGAGAAAAGGTCTCTTAAATTACCATAGAAATTAAATATTAAAATATGGAAATCAGTAAGATTTCAAGGGTGAGTGTCTTAGCAACAAAAAGTAAGAAATTTATAGAAATGTTCAATTTTTTTAATTCATGTACTACACACTTTAGCATCCCTCATAATCTGCTTTCTAGACCTTCTCCATAGTGACTGACAGCTTTATCAGAGCTAATGAAGGGCCTCCTCGTTGTGCAAGTGTCTATGGCAAAATTCCCATTGTTTTCAGGAAGATCAGAACATTTGCAAACAATTTTACTGCAAATATTGAACAAGATGAATTTTGCATCGCAGAGCTTTAAATAGCATGGAACTGCCCTCCTTGAAAGAGATGCACTCATCAGTCCTGCAAACATTAATTTTTCATACTATTTAAATTTATTACATAAAAACTGATAGAAAATCAATTATTTTGGGTGCTGCTGTAAATTTTTAGTGCCCGCAAGCACTTTAGAGTAAACAATCACCCTGATACCAAAAATCTTCTTGCAATTTAAAAATTGTACTGTGCAAGAATTTTGGGAATTGGTATGTTTGAGAAGGGACACTTCATTTTGAATTTATATTATGAACCATTTAATATTACCTTGCTCTTTTGTGCTTTGATGACCTGAATAAGCACATATTCAATAAAATCCTTCATTTCAGGTATGAAAAAATAACAACTTTATAGTTTGTTTTAATAGCAATTCAAAATTGTGTGTCTGTCTCCTGGTTTGAATTAGTCTGGTTCCAACTCCCTTGCATTTTTTTTTTATTACATCCTCTGTTATAACTGTTGAAGGTCATCTAACCCAACCTCCTGTTCTGAAGCTTTACCATTGGCATCAACAAATTGGGTCAGGCATAGCTTGGTCAAGACAAATTTTGAAAAACTTCTAGGATAGATATTTCACTACTTTGTGGGTAACCTGTTCTGACGGTGCGTTACCAATGGTGTAAAAACTTATTAGTGTCCAATCTGAACCTCGCATGCTATAATGTGTGGCTGTTGTCATTAATCAGCTCATTTAGCACTAACAGGAGTTTGGTACTGTCACCTTTGTAAGTGACTTTCAAGAAGTTTTAGGCTGCTGGAACTCCTTGCTTTATTTTGCAGATTAAATAAGCTCAGTTTCTTTGACTTCTCGCAGTTCATGCATTGTAGACCCCTGATGATCTTGCTTAGCCCTTTTATGGACGTTCTCCAGTTTTCCAATACCTTTCCTGAATTGAGAGGATGTGAAGCTAAACACAAAATTGCAGGTGCAGCTACAGTCATGTCAAGTAAAGGAGATTAATAACCCTTTTGTCTGCTGGCTACATTTCTCCTAAGGTTTGCTTTATTTGTGATGCAAGTGCAAAGTTGGCTGGTGTTCAAGCTGGTGTTTCCCATAACCTTCAGGTCCTTCCCATCAGAGCTGTTGCTCAGCCTGAATTTATGTGTGGGGTTTTTCCAGGTGCAGAATTTTGTACTTGCTGAAACTCACGAGTTTCTTTTGGAGTAAGTTTAGTTTTCTTTCCAGGCAATAGTTAACAGCTGGCTACAATTAACTTTTGAGACTGTTATATTTCTTAAGGAAATAATTGGCATATGCCATTTATCACAGGTTAATTAGGTTTTAATTAAAGGTTCTATTTCATGTGACTTTTTGAAAAACATTATGAAATACTAAATGTAATTTAAAACATATTTCTCTCATAGTCTGTTTTAGTAGCAAACCAGCTTCCTGATAGAAAGTAAATCTGGGGACTCAGATCCCAGATAATACAGACATGCAGAGAGCTACACATATTATGATGAAGCAAGACCAAAATAATAAATCTTTTTTTCTAATCTCTCCTAACAAAGACTCTATCTCATGAAAAAAGGCATGTCTATCTATGAAACTAATGTCAAAACTGAATACCTCAAATCTGAGCAAAAAACTTCGTAAGCTGCACAGGTACATCAGACTTAAGCTTTTGAGTCATGATTTTGGTTCTGTTGAGTTGCGGGGAATATAAGGTTCAAGTCCAGTTCTGTTTGATCCTGATCTCTTCACTAAGTCCAGAGTTTTAATCTATTTCAGAAAAGGTTTATACAGAGGCATAATGTGAGAGTGAGTTTAATATAACTAATGATTTCAAAAGAGAGCATATTCATTAGACAGTAAGTGCGAGGAAAGATTTTTATTTTAATAAATGTAGTTTCTGTATATGAAGCTTAAGAACTTCCAACATTTCTTAGCCGTCAGTTCACAATTGTTTTGTTGTCTGTACTCTAAAAATATTGCTAAATTGGATCAATCTCAGCTTGTTTACCAAAGAATTCTTTCCAGACTCTCATATTTTCATATTTTAACATTATCAAGATAGTCAGTTGACAGTGTGAAGGATTTAATTTAAAACACCTTTGTAGAGATATTTTTTCCTTCCCTTTGCAAACTTTACCTCCAGCTGTCCTATCTGTAATCTTATGCGTACATGCTATCTACTGCTAAAAATAAAGCTTTATTATTAAGAAACAAGTAGAAAAACAACTCATTTCTGTCCTCACAATTTAGTTCTTCTGTGGCATTTCTGAGCACTACCTTAGCCTGGCTTTCTTTC
>NW_010261267.1:53221-55322 GCF_000690775.1 Eurypyga helias
CGGTCGGATAAATCTCTCTGAATTCAGGAGTTCTGTAAATCTCCATGGAGGACTATGGAGCAGAAATCAGACGGATGGCCCTCAGTGCCAGGCAGCTGACAGCCTCTTTCCGAAGAGTGTGTGACATAACCTCTTTAGGCTATAATTTTACTTGTCAGCATCTTTTCTTCTCCTCTGCATTTTGTAGATTATTATCATAAGAGAGCAGGTAATGGTCCTATCTCTTTTCCCTCTGGTAAGAAAACGAAAACAATGTATGCTGCTCTTCTATTTCACCCTGCAAGTCAAAGGTCAGCCAAGGTCTCTGAGAGAAATAGCTCTGTCCGTGAACCTTACAAAGGTTCACACCACTTCAGTGGAAGACCTGCACTTGCTGTTTGCAGACTTTGCATGATTATTAACTCCTAAGTTTATAGTTTGTATTATACATTTTTTCCCCGGGTGACTCAGAGCTGCTGGGTGTAGATTTGGTTTTAATCCCTACTTATCCATTCTAAAGTCTACATTAAAGCTTGAAAGTAAACAACAAGGGATTGTTGATTCTACCTCTTGTTTTGGCTTGCACCTGGTTTTCCAGCATTTGTTGATCAACAAGAGCCAGCCTGGCTGGTCTCCACTTCCCATGCAACATCTGCAGTGCTGTGTCTCAGCAGTTCCCAGTTGTTTTCCTGAAATTGCAAGAATGTAGAGGAATGGCTCATCTATTACCCTCAGTGTGCAGAAAGCCACTGGAGACTGACAAATGAGTAGGATAATGTCTTCACAGCACCATAGTTTCTGCATCTTTTCCTAAACTCATTGACAACAAACCTTCTGCAAATGTTCCAAACAAAAACAATCTTCGGTCAGCTGTCCTGAGGAGGTAAGGTTGTTTTTTTCCCTTATGGTAGCAGTTGGATGTGTCATCTGCATGTTATGTAAGAGCACTGTCTGGTACACTCTACAAAAAGTGCTGGAGAATATCTCCCTGGTGAGGATGCAATTTTTATTTCACCTATTTGCCTGTAAGAGCCCTTGTATGGATATATTGGTTTATATATGGCTGTTCGGTACATTTTCATAGTGGAAAATCATCCTTATAGTAACAAAAAAGAAGTGTGTATCCATCGTGGTTGTTTAACTAAACCCATGTAGTACAACTTCATAGTACAGACTGGCCTGTAGTAAGGGGTGGCAATCATGTAAATTTTTAAGCAGATGGTGTACTACAAACCCCAGTCAACTACGGGGAAGTTCTAGCGTTGCTTTACTGCCAGAGGAAATCTCTAATACATCTAGCACATGAGTGGCCAGCCTTGAAGGAATGACACAGTTTTTGCATAGGTTACAATAGGTGATTTAATTAACTTCTGTTAATCCTTAAATGGATATTTATCCATTTATCCCTAAATGGAGAAGAGGAGATAGATATTGCTTGATGCAGACTGGAATATTGCACTGAGTGAATTTAGGAAGATCAGAAAACCCGATTATTGTGGTAGAAAGATGAAAACCAAAACATTCTGTAGGAGTTGTATGATAACAACTGTTGTATGATTTTGATGGTACATCAAAATTGATTGATTTGATGGTACATCAAAATTACTGAGAATCCAGAAGGAATAGTGTGAGTGGAGGGAGAGAGAGAAAGAAATTAAAGCCTTATAAATTTGAAACTTTTATCATCTGGAATGACCCTCTTGGCATACACCGTGAAGGGAAATTATAACAATAGCATAGAATGGGCCACATCAGGCCTCGGAGGTGTAATTTAATGCCTTTTTGTAAAAAGCTGCCGCCAGTAAGATTAAGACTGTAAGTGTTACAACATACAGAAAGAAAAAAGTTGGTGACGCAACAGAGATTTATGGTGTGACACCAGGGATGGAGGGGCTGAAATACAGACTTGACTCGCATCGCCTAGATGTAAGTGCAGCTCCTGCTATGCGAAGGAGGTGCAATGTAGCTTCCCTCCAGCTCACCCCTAACACCTGACGGTTACGCGAAGGCGGCAGGAAGAATGACACCAGCCCGATGACGGGGTTTGGGCGATGCGGGGCTCGGGCGGGCGCTCCCCTTCAGTGGGGGCCACGCAGCCTTTCCCGCCCAAAGGGCGGGCGCT
>NW_010261268.1:0-5486 GCF_000690775.1 Eurypyga helias
GGCCCGGTTCGCCCACCGGCAACGGCAGCCATGTTGGGGAGGTGGTTGTCGGAGCCAACCCCAAACGCCTCCTGCTTCCCCGCAGGACAAGCCCGGCTCAACCGGCCAACACCGGCAGGAAAGCCGCGGGAGCTGGGCTCACAGCACGCTGCGGGCAGGCGCCCCAGCCGGTACGTCGGCGGGGGATTACTGTGACACCCCCGGGCCCCGCGGGGTCGGCGGGAAATGGTGAGCAGAGCGGGAGCTGCAGTTTACCTGACGCAACGCAAGCCACACACGTGAAACTCAAAGCCAGAGGAAAGGAGCTGAGATTTGGTTAGGATAGTAGCAAAACCCCATCTTTTAAGTGTACATCTACCACAGTTCACAGAAACATCCGAGTCCTGAGCACAACAAAAGGCAACTCGTGCCTACAGCTTCCCATTCAACACCATCACGGGCACCTCCTGGGTCGTGCTGACCCGAGAACCTCTTCCAGGGTAACGCAAAGGGACCAGGAACACCCGAGTCCCAAGATCCATCCCTCTGGGCCTCATTTTCTGCAAACATCAACGGATCCCCTCGCAGAGACAGCGTGAAGCGGAGAGGTGTCTTCACATCGGAGAACAGCTGGAAGGGATGCGGGCTGCAAGCACTGAAGCAGTGACTGACAGAGGTGACACCAGCGAATACACAACTTGAAGGAGGTGAAAGATGAAAGCAGAATGGTATTGCTGTTATCCAGAGGGGAACAGGAGATGATAAAGCACGAGGGACTGTTCTATTCTTTTAAATAAAGTCTTCAGTGGTAGAATTCTCCTCAAATGTACGTGTTTGGAGAAGCAGAAAGATGCACAGAAGGTCAAGGGAATTGCAAAAGCATTAAAAGAAAATCAGAATTCACTTGTTTGAGAGCATCAGCGAGGGAGAAGCCGCAGTATCTGAACACCAAGGGCTCAGCGGTGAAGGAAGGGGCTGTGACCGTGAGGCCTTCCCCAGGCGTGTTCAGCAGCAAAGGCTGGGGACATCGCTCTGCCCCAGAAGAGACCCACGGTCGATGGCTGCTCTCCACCCCAGCCTCCTTCCAGGTTCTTGCTGGGCGAAGTCTGCAATGCAGCAGGAGTAATCCACACTTCCTGCAGGGCAGAGAGCCCGTGAGCTTTAGCAATGACTTCTGCAGGCTGACAGAAACGTAACGTTTCATCGCACCAGTACAACGAAACATGGCAACCACGGACTCACCAGAAGAAATAACCGCAGGTTTAGGCAGGAAAACGCAGCCTTAACTAATAAAACATCCATAGGACAGGTAACTAGAGGTCCCACTTCGACCACATCTTGCTATTAAGTGAATGTAATTACAATAAAAAGAAACCCCAAATTACCCCGATTTGTGCAGTTCTTTTCAGAGGCACGCTGGAACGAAGAATCACCCTGTCATCTTCCTCTGACGAAGGAGCTCAGTTCGTGGGCAGCTGCTCTGCTCCGTCTTGTTGGAGAAACCAGGTTCTGACAGGACTCCCTGGCTGATTTACCAACATCTTTTCTTTCGGCTCCCCACGAGGAGGGAAGGAGCCCGCGTAAGCACACCGTGCGTAGCAGCGTATCGGTGCTCTGACCGGGGTGACAACGCACGGCCGACCCCCCGCCACGGCTGCGGAGGAGCCGGGTGCGCACAGAAAGCACCCAACACCCGTGGCTTCCAAGGCTCCGCTGATCGTGTGAGCCTTCCGAGAGTGAGAGAGCCCCGGGAAAACGACCCCATCAGAGAGCACGGGGAAAAGAACCGAACAAGGCCACTCGTGCCCCCAGCGCTGGGCTGGAGACAAAGCACCACTGGTACCTCCCGGGTCGTGCTGACATGAGAACCTCTTCCAGGGTAAGGCACAGGGACTGGAAACACCAGGACAGCTTACTTTGATGAAAAACAAAAGGTTTGGGCCGTTTTTCCAGCTCTTTGAATTACTGACATCCTCAAGATGATGTTCAAGACCTTCCCGTTCCCCTCAAAGCAGACAAACCGGTAGGAAGGAGAGTTGAAAATAAAGAGTGTCATTCAGATACTGCTTCCCCCTCCTATAAACTGCGTGCGTTCACGCTCCACTGTCCTCTGCAAGGTGAATACGAAGGCGGGAGGGGGGCACCCCCCTAACAGGAGCCACAATTACAGCAAATGCAAAATAAGAAAGGGACAGATAAAACCAGCGATACAGGTTTTACGGACAAGTTGCTCCAGAAAGGCCCAAGAGATTTGTGCAATGGATCCCTCCGGCCGGGAGGCGAGATGGCAGATCGTGGTCAAACAGCTGCTAGCACTAGGAGCTACCCCAGGAGAAGCACTGGACACTCCGAGTTAGTCAGAGATACTACGAGTATGAGAGCAACTCCTTCCTTACCAGTCCCCAGAGGGCTCCTTCTGTTGTGGCGACAATGGTGGCAGCTCTGGGCGTGTTGTACATCAGTGCCAGCTCCCCGAAACTGCCGTGATTATCATAGCGGCCCACGCAGCGCGACTGGTTGTCTTTTGCTACAACAATATCATACAGCCCCCTGGAAAACAATGGAATAGGTGCTTTTCATTAGACTGGTCACACTGGCTTCAAATTAAAGCAGCAAAAAGGAGTTTAATTCCTTTTTTTTGGTTATAGCTCCCTTTTAGAAACAGGAAAGCCCTCTCAAACTGCTGACACCTAGCCAGGATCTCTAACAGATCAAAAGGAAGGTGTTCAAGTACCAGAAGCCTCCTTGCACTTTGTCCACGGGAGCTGTAACCTGCTCAAGCTGGAAAGGCCTCCTCACCCTGTTCTCCAAGAGGCACACTTCCTACAGTATAATGACGTGGAGGGAACAGCATCCCAGAGTTTACAAGGAACCGAAAGGCTACCCCGACGAAGATGCGGGTGCACGTCCAGTGAGCACAGCTCAAGCCACCACTCTGGACCAAACCCCCCCACAGCAGCTGCACACAGAGAAACAGGCTGTGCACAGGGTGGTAGCCCTTTCCAAGTCAAACAAGTCTCTCTAACACCCTCAGGGCTGTCTTACACGTGGGGCTTTAAACAAATTAATTAAAAATACAGCTTGACTAGGCTTGATTAATTCTTGTAAATAACAAATAACATTGATGGAAAGTTTCAGTGATTCTTGTAATGCCCAGTGTCTGTGCAATGATCTCTGAGAGGCAATAATCCTCAGAGGTTTTTTTCCTTTTAAGAGCCATCTGTGAGCGCCCTGAGCTAACGCAACAACTTCTTCCCATCCCTCAGCCAGAAAGTCACTTACTAATGCCATTTATTGCCAAATAACTACAGCCACATAACCTTCAGCCAAGCATTCAGCTGTCTGTGGCCCAAGGACTAAAGTGGCGAGGCCCCACTGGGTGACCTTGGCTCAGCCTTATTGAGAAAACTCTTGCTGAGCTGTGAGACAGTCCGTGAGCTAAAGCCCTGCAAGATAAGAAGAGTAAAATCACAGACCGAAGCGTAATCGAGATGGTAATCATTAGGAGCTCAAGGACTCAGAAATACTGACATGAAAAAACAGAAAACCTCAAGGGAAAAAAGGCAGAGGAGCAGAAGAGAGCAGCTCAGCGAGCCTGTGGGTTGGGCCGTTGGGAGCGGCAGAGGCCAGTGCTGCTCCTCCTGACCCAGGGCTGCTCAGCCAGCTGACCCACGGGTGCAGCGAGGAGCAGACGGATGCTTAGCCAGGCAACACGTTCGGCCTGGCTCCCCCTTCCACGCAGTAAGCGCTAAACAGCTGCTGCACCCTCCGCTTGCAGCTGTCCCTCTGTGCCTGGGAAAAGGCGCCCAGAGAAAAGGGGTCTGGTGAGGAAGAATTACACCAGAACGCTTCGGGGAAGCGTGCCAGAAAGTGTCCTGCCATAAGCATTCCCCACCATTCCCAAGAGACGGCAGAGAACGGCACGGTACGTGTCAAGGCAGCGCTGCTTACCGCTCAACGACATAGAAGTTGTCTCCATCATCCCCTTGGTCAATCACGTGCTCCTGAGGTTCCACCTTCCTCTCAAACATGGCATCGAGGACCTGAGACAGCTGCTCCTACAAAACCAACAGGAGGGGGAAAAACAACACCACCTCAGCCTCACCGCTGGGCACGGGCGATCCTTCGGCTTGATCTGGAGGGTGAAGCGCAAGACGCGCTGCGTTATTCCCGCTCTACGCACACCCAAGGAACACGGGTATTAAGCGGGGATTTCCACCCGTATCTCACTTGTTTCCAGCTTATTAATACATGCGCAGTTACTCCCCGACGCAGAGCCTGCAATCCCAGCCCGAGACGAGATGCAGCAGGTACAGGTGGGGAGCACCTACGGAACACGGGATAACACTGGCCTGCAGAGACTCAAGGTTCCTCTGCCGAGCCACAACTAAACTTTCCTGCAGGCAGCAGAGCCAGGAAAGCTGTGAAAGCCAAGAGAGATGATGCCAGGCAACCGCCTTGCCTCAACGCCGATCTGCTTTACCGTCTTTGGTATTCCAAAGCCCGTTAACAACAGGCTTTCGCTGCATTTTCAACGACCAGATGCTCAAGGTTGAAGATGCAGATCACAGCTGAGTTTCTAAAAATACACCGCATGAACATACAAACTATTTATGCTCCAGATACACCTGAAATACTCACTGCGCTCCTTGAGCTGGGAATAATCATCACAGCATCCGTAGGCACCGCTATACTGAAAACATTGCCTATCCTTCCACCAGGACCCTATTTTCTTGTCCTTAAAAACTCTCCTGATCTTTAAACTACACAAACAATCCCTGCATGAAAGCCACTTATTTTAACCATTTTCACAGCATGCATTTAACTAGTTGTCAGAAAACACACAGTGCAGATTTTCAGAGTTTTGTTGAAAACACGGTGAGGCGCCGATGCTTTACTGGGAGGATAAACAGGCCAAGACGTGCCATTTCAAGGAAATGAAACACTGAGCTCATCGGTCAGTGAGCGGAGCAGCTCCATCCGACTTCTGAACTGTCAAACCCCTCTTGGCTTAAAGTCGGGTACGGAGCACGGCCACAGGCCTTGCTGGAGCGGAACCGCCACTGCTCTCACCCGCGACAAAACGTGTTGTAAACAGGGTTCTACAGACTTTGGGGGAGCCCCCGCATGATGCGTCCCACGGAGCTTGTACAGGAGAAGGGTTCCCTACTCCCCTACAGACCAGGTCTGCCACTGAGGAGGCCCAAACTCTGTGCCAATCTGAAGTGATCTGAGACCAAAGCTCGACACGAACCTGGTCGGAAGTGACCGTCTGACACTGGCTCCCGCGGTTTGATCCCAAGTGTTACAGCAGCCGTTCACGCAAGGGCCGACATCTACAAGGGCAGCTGAGTCAGCGGCCTAAATTCAGCACAGCTCACCTAGATCAGCCAGCAGGCAAGGGATGAGCTCGGCCAGGACATTCGAGTCACACAACCCTACCTACTGCTAAAGGGGTTTGTGCAGTTCTGCTGTCACGGGGTTTGTTTGCTTGTGTTTAACAGTTC
>NW_010261268.1:5498-14709 GCF_000690775.1 Eurypyga helias
GTTAAGAAGCAAAAGAACATATTTTGAGCCTCAACTGGAAAGTGTTCCTCACAACTGTTGAAGGACAACATACACCGAGCAAAGGCAGCAGCCGACTGTTCTGCCCCCAGCAGGCATTCTGCAGACCCCCCCAACCCAGCCCCGCTATACGGAGGGGTTAATCATATAGAAATCACTGGGAGGAGGTGTGAAGGGATGCAAGTTCCACATTCCCTTTACATCTGTAACTAGGAAAGCTCTCCCCTCTCTGCTAAGTGCCCTTTATCATACTGCAATAACAATATATTGAACATATAAATGGAATTCTAGATAAAAATCTATCCGTAATACCTACGTATGGACTGCAGTCTCTCGCATCCACGTGCCTCCCTACAGCCCGAGTCTTCAACAGCTGCCGTTAGGATCCTTCCCCTTACTTCTCAGCTGCTTCCAAAGCCTTTCCCAGGAAGCAGCACTTTCCCAAGCCCACCTTCTCAGCTCAAACCTGGTTTTCAAAGTCACCTTTGAACACAACCCGGTTCCTACGTTTCGCTTGTGGGCGATTTTGCTGGACTTCGAGCAGCGACCGCATCTTGTACGCACCCCTCAAGCTGCTCAACGTTCCGAAACAGGTTTCGTTTCCTACTGTACATCCCCAGGTTATTTGCAAGAGGCACCATTCAAGTGTCTTAAGGAAACAGGCTGATGCCAATGGGCATCCCACAACCGGAAAAGGCCAGCGGACAGCTTCCAAGGAACTGACAGAACGTCCGTCCCTCGATCGCACTTGAGCGCTCCTATGAGCCTCATTAAAAACATTCATACCAATTAAGGTTACTAAGCGTGAGCAATGGAGACACTCATCATTAAACTCAGTGCTGAGGCAATAAGTAATTAATAACAAGCTTCAGCAGTAAGATAGTAACAAATAGGAACGACCTAAAAACTCTTCTCCCCGTTAACATACAGAGGATTTGCTGACACATCGGCATTTAGATAAAGGGGCAGCAATCTGGAATCATGCAAATGTGGATATCGATATTGCCACTGTGTAAGCAAGTTCCTTTTTAAATTGCCCACAACAGTATGAACTGTTTCCTAGGGAAAAGGAAACCGGGTGCGATGGTACCCAGCAGCAAACGTTGAAAGATAAGCAAAAGAATTAAAACCAAAAGGAAACAAACCACTTCAACAGAAAAAACCACAAGTCATTTGCAGGGAGAGGGATCTGACAATAGCGTAACCAACAATTCGACACGTTGTTCACACTGTTCACTGACTCCAAACACATGCCCCAACCCGGCCTGCACACCACGAGCAACCCACAAACTCCCACAACGCAAACAAGTGTCCGGACTGTTAGATCATGTACCTACACCTCACCAACTCCAGTCAGGATTTCCTTCTAATCACCTTACCTGATCCAGGTTTTTGAAGAGCAGGATATCCTTACACGCTTCCTGCAGTCGGCATCGCTGCTCATCAGTTTTTGGATGAACTACCTTTGAAACAAAGGAAAACCAAACTGTCATGACAACAAAGAAACAGGATTTCAGAGTGAAAAAGCCGGAAGGCAATTCAAGAGTGTCAGAGCACACAGCTCTTCTTTGCTGTTGGGATAAAGAGTATTTACATATAAGCAATCAGTGCAAGACAGAATGAAAGAAAGGAGAGGTTGGAAATACACTGTGCTGACAATTAGCATATGCAAAGTAACAGTCAAGAGACAGAAAGAACTGGATGCCTCCTCCTTTCCCCTCCCTTCTAGCCCAGCCACAGATGCAGCCACTGCTCGAGCACCTGGGACTGCAGCACCTGGGACTGCAGACGACGGTTTCATCCCAAACTCTGGCTGCATCAGCCCCCAGACACTCCTTCCTGGCATACAGGCAGGCTATCGGATCCATGGCACCCGGATCTCAGCCCACCCAATGTCAGAAGTCACCTAAGAAGCGTATCTTCTTCTTTTCAGCAAAATGACACACAGAAGCTTTGCTGTTGGAGGTGCTGTGGTGGTGGTGCTACGGATCTCAAACCACCCAATGTCAGAAGTCACCCAAGGAGCATATCTTCTTTTCAGCAAAATGACACACAGAAGCTTTGCTGTTGGAGGTGCTGTGGTGGTGGTGCTACTTCTTCCCAATTGTAAACGTCTCATCAGGTTAAAGGAACAAACACTCGCTGCACCGTCAGAATGTTTATGTATGTGCTTGTTGGGGGCTAATTCTGAGTACTGAAACACTAGTCACCTCACATCCACCACATTAACTGTATTTCTGGAATAACAAGGATTCCAAAAGAACAGGTACAGCCACAGGCATTTCTAAAAATTCATTGCCCAAAGTTGAGCAGATCTCAGCTCCTTCTTTTAAAAGACATTGAACATTGAATCAGCAGTTGAGAAAATTAAGACTTTTGATGGAATAAATGGATCCAGGTTTACAAACATCTGGATGATCAGACACACTCAGAGTCTTTTATCCTTTTTTATAGCATTTAATTTATGAAATATCTTTGGGTTTTGTAATAGAAATTCAATTTTACCTTGATTTTCATTGGCAAAGTGTAAGCACCCTTGAGATGGAACCTGGAAAGGGAACACCAGGAGTCCAGAGAGAAAATAGGGACCTCACCAGCCAGGCTGCAGGATTTGCTCACCTACAAGCACCTCTAAAGGAATAAAATTCCAATATCTGGATGGGCAATTCCTAGAAATTCCCGACTTTCTAAACCAACAGAACAAGAGGTGGCCCCAGCCTCTGCCGACTCCAACCAAGTACTTCTCCTGCCCGGGCAGAGCTGTTTGAGAAGACAGGCAGCACAAAGCACGGGAGGTATTTAAGCACCCGTGAAGAGGGAGCTGTGGCCAAGCTTTACTAATTCTTCCCACCAGCAGCGATGCTCTAGGAATTGCCTCCACAAGCCTTTAAGACAGTTACGAAGGAAAATATCCCAGAATTTAAAGACAGCAGGCTTAAGCACAGCTCGAGTCCTTTGGAGCAAACTTGTAAAGCTGCAGCGACTAACGAAGTGCGGCGACAGCGGTGTCACTGCCGGTGCCAGCGCAGCCCCCAGCCCCTCGCAGGGAACACGCACGGGGTAAGGGAAAGGTGCCGCAGAGACCACGCGTGATGCGGTCCACTCACTCCTACCCTTTGCTCCGTATCCTCTTCCTCCTCGTCTGGATTGAAAGCTTCAGCACAAACTTGGAAGAGAGAGAGAGGGAGGAAATTAATACAAGGAAGCAGCGCCATGAGGCCATCAAACAAACCAAGTTGAAATGCCTTTCTTCTCCATTTTATTTTCCTACAGGAAAAACAACATCACTTTTGGTTTTGTCATTTTGGTGTCAGAGGCTTAAATCCACCCAATTCCCCGGCAGGCACAGCACGGCTGCGCTCCAGCCCTCCCGGAAAAGGGCTGTAAGTTCCAACAGCAAACCCTCCCGTCTCTTACGACATTCCAATCAAATGAACGGCAAGTCGTGACATAAAAACAACTTAAAAAAATACATCAAGTGATTTTTTAAGAGGATGAGAACGCGTGGGGAAACCACAGGCTGCAGTGCACAGGCACAAGTGCCGCTGTAACTACACGATCAGTCGCAGCGAAGGCAACGCGAACCATGAGCCGCTGAAATCTCGTTTCTGGAGGCTGCAGGCTCCTGGTAAAACTGTACAAGGGAACACGGATAGGCACTTCTCTCTGCACCCCATCCGGCAGGCCGACAGCACTGAGGACCACGCAGGATGCCTGGCAGCTCACTGCCGTGACAGCTAACTGCTGAATGGACTCGGAAAGCATAAATTAAAATAAGCAGGGGAAAAATAAAATCCAGAAGGCCTAGCACTCAGCGACTTGCAAATGAACTGAGAATGGGTACAGGGCTATTGACCTGGTCATCGCGCTTTCAAAAGGGCTGTAAAATGCACAAGTCTGGCATAATTTGCCAGGAAAGACTTGTCTTTTTTTTCCCCCTCCCTGCCTAAAAGGTAGTGGTCTTCCCTAGCAAACTGGTAACCAGGAGGGGGTTAAGGAGTAGGTGTTGCTCATGCAGTAAACCCCGTGTCACGGAGCCTCCACTGCACCGTCTGACCATACACAAACGGCACATCAATGGGCCAAAGCCTGTTGTGAAAGCTACGGTAAGGAGCATTTCTCAGAAGAAAGCCTCCTCGGTTTAAACAGTCTGGTAAAACCGTTTAAGAAGTACCTTTATGCTTCGCAGCCCACCTATGGCACCAGTAACCACCGCGCGACTCTTCACGCGGGTTACTACAGCGCATCCCAGGAACGCACCCGTGCACGTGCCCGAACACCCGGCAGGTCAGCACGCCCGAGGGGTGTGCCTACAGGTTCAGAGGTCTCCGGGCTTCGTTACACCCTTCTACCATTTACATTCTCGATGTTAAGCTGCAAATCCGATTTTGTTCCCGCCACAGCTGGGAATGCGCCTTGGAGCTGAGGAAAGGCTTCCCTGGGAAAACAAGTTTAGATATAAGCCAATCGAATCAGAGCCAAACCTTCTCTTAAAACATGCAGAGACCAAAATCTCACAGTTCTCTGCTGCCTCGGGATCGAACGACCCGGGCTGGGCTGTGCACGGTGGCGCCTGGCTCACGGTACGCGGTGAGGGTGAAACAGCCTCGCACAGGCGAGGACGCAGAGCGGCACTCGGCGCCTTCCCCTGCGCATGAAACCACTTCATGGCTCCTAGGAGTGGGAACCACAGAAATACAGCAAAAATGCCACTTCTTCCCACGCTGTCACTGGGAATCCTTCCCGTTATACTTCCCGGTCTCCCACCTCCCGCTGGGAATTCTTTTTCACGCGGGAGCAGCAGGGCGGACGCTCCGGACTTTGACTGACAGCTCGGACGGAGAGGCCTTTGTTTACGTGCAGGCAGCGCTGGAACACTTCACCTAACAGAGCTGTTGTGGGATGGTTCGAGAAGGGGGACTTCAAGCCGAAATTAGTATCCTGATACGCTGGAAGGCCCACAGAAAGCTCCTGCAGCTCGCTCATTTCGTAACAACCAACAGCGTTGAAGGGGGAGAGAGGCAAAACTGACTAATTCTGACTTCAAGCTGAAATTAGTATCCTGATACGCTGGAAGGCCCACAGAAAGCTCCTGCAGCTCGCTCATTTCGTAACAACCAACAGCGTTTTTCCAAACACGGCTAACGCAAAGAAAAGGCAAATATTACGCCAACACAGCCGGTGGTTTACGTCACAATACATCCAGTTTTTCTTTCCACTGTCTTCAGTGGGTAAATCACCAGCCCGTACTTGCGAACATGCTGCCTGTCAAGGCCTGCGCATCACTTGTCTGCCGCGCGTTTCACGCTATCTGTGCTCAAACCGTCCTTCTGACTGAGCGGAACCCCCTAACTACCCCAAACTCTGCCAAGCCCTGCCACAGATCCACGGAAGTTCATTTCAGGACCTCTGGAGGTTACTCACATGCAGGTTCCAGTACAGCCCGTCCCGGTGAAAAGCCGTGGGATCTTTCACCTTGATGGAATGAAAACACCCGTGTCCCACGACTGCACACAGGGCTGCATCAACATTTTAACTATTCCAGCATCCCGGGTACCCCCAGGCAAGCTTCTTTTCAGACTCTGCGACAGCAGCTGGAAGGGATGTCTCCCTGAAGGTCACCCAGTCCAACCCACCCTTAACTGGGAGCTGCTTGCAGGGCCAGGTTAGGCTGGACCTGGGCGACGATCCCGCGTCCCTCTGGCTAACCTGCTCCCCCGCCCTCCCAGGGAAGACATTTTTCTTATGTGCGACCCAGAGCTCACACGTATCTCGATGTAGTTTGAAGCAACTCCTACAATCCCACCTATCCTACGTGGATTTTCAGCACAACGCTGCCTGAGCAAACTCCGAGCAGGAACGCGTCAGGGGAAGTTACGCACGAGCGTGACACGCGGATTTCCAATACTACAGCTCTATCAGCACGCGTCATGCCTCCTTCCGCATCCACCCACATCGTTCAGGTAGCTGTGGAACGTCAGAAACAGCCCTCAGTTTAAGCAGGTTTAAGTTAATAAGTTCAGGCGTTTGCCCCACGGTGCACACGAGCCTCCCTTAGCGCCTGCAGCTTCTACAGCTGGCTTAGCTTTCTCCTCCTACAGCGCCTCTGGCTTTCCAGAACAGGCACATCTGTTATCGCCTCTGAAGGCTCAGGAATGGTGCGACCCCACTGCTGCTCTGCTATGCAGGTGACAGCATCTGACAGCGACAAAGCTCCGTCCGGCTGCAGCCATGCCATGGGCTGGGTGGGTGAGGGGGAGAATGAGAGGCAGCAGGAAGAGTCTGCCAGTACAAACAGCACCTCTGTTTAGGCAAGGTTTAATCACTCCCAAGACAATGCTCTTCTGCAAAATAGGTGTTCTGTTAAGATCAAAGTCCTTGTGCTCTACGCAAATCTGCGTAGCAGTTCAGCATTTAGCTCCCAGCAAACAAAGCCTTTGTGAGAAGCCATCCTGGTCGTGCAGAGATCACTATTAGGTTTTCAAAACAGCAGCCAAAAGGCTGAGGCCTGAAGACCTTCCGACACACAAGAGTAGGAAAAATATTCACACTGGGCGAGAAAACTCTCCGTTTGATGTAAGGTGGATGCACTGTTAATGTTTCTGCTGTTAGCGGAGAAGTAGCAAAGACACACTTTGCCATATTCTCTGCAATTTTGGATAGCACCTTCTGTACTTCAGAGTGAAATCCTGTTCACCCGCCTTCACTTGCAAGGATGCATCACTTCCAACCGATCCCACGAAACCCATTAATGAAAATCCACCCTGAGCAGCACAGGCAGAACCACCTCTCGGCAGTTAATCAGATCAGTCACCTTGCACCACGTTTAAGGTGATGATCTTCGGGTTCACCAAAGCTTCAACATGCTCCGAGTCTGTCTCCCAGGGCAGAGATGCTCCTGGGAACACCATGCCAGCTGGAAAGGTGACCACTTCCAGCGGCTTGTCATTCCCTCTGACAGCTGAGCTGCTAAAGCAGGCACTTCCAAACGATGCATCGAGATGAACTCTGGGAGCTTAAACAGAGCTTACACATCGGTCGTCGCTGGCACAGCTCAATGTGATATTCTGCACTTGGGAAACGGCTTCACGTTTCCTCTCACTTGGGTTGCTGGATGCTCAGAAGTTCTTGGTTTAGACACTGCACTTTGTCTCCCGAGTGGAAGATCTCAGCATGTCAAAGCAGACGGCAGATTCATACCTCGATCCAGAATGTGGGAAACAGAACCCGCTCCCATTTGCGCTACATGAGCAATTTTCACCTCTACGGCAGAACGAAAAGCGACCTGAAGAACATTTTGGCCAACTGCAGGCAAGTCAGCCTTCAAGTCACCAATGAGAGCTGACTGAAAGTGAGGGTCAATTTTTGACTGACAAGAACATCATTGTGCCAGCCCAAAGCTCGATCTTGGGTCTTAAAAGACGGGTCTTTCTCTCACGTGCCCCGTGGAAATGCCCAGCCGCAGGAACACCCACAGCGGTCCCAGCCCTGGCTTCACGGACAGTTCGGAGAGGCATAGCCGAGCACGACTTACAACGACTGGGACTAGCGCAAACGCCTCCTCAAATCTCTGTCAAATCCCAATGCGGAACACGGCACTCGCACGGCCACGCGTCACACCTGTGCAAGATTCTCCATCCAGGAAATACTTAGAAATAATGAATTTAGGTGGCAGGGGAGAAGAACAGGTTTTCAGGTCTGGAAACAGCTTTGAGGCTCATTTAAAGTTAAAAGGAAATTAAAACCAACCGGGCTCTTCACAGCAGTTACTCTGCGTTACAGATTAACATGAAGTCGCTCGGCACGGCTGTGCCAGAGCAGCCTGGTCCAGCGAGGGTTACAGGGTCAGGCGCAGCTCCACTGCCCGTCCCGAAGCCTGCGCAGGCTGACCGTTTTGTCAGGCACAGCAGCCCATGAGATGCTGACAAGGCCCTAAAACCCTGCCCTGTTTCACCCAGCTCTGCGAAAAGCCAGCGCTGTGCTGCTGCGCAGACACAGCAAGGGGTAAAACGCCCACCCAGCTTACCCAAAGCTCTGCTCCTACCCCTCACCCAGCTCGAAAACGCCCATCTCCGGCCATCACTGCCTCCCCAAGGCCCCCGCTTCAGCCGGGCGGCACAACGGGGGTCACCCGCAAAGCCCGAGAGGACCCGTGCCCGTTCAACGCTCTCCCGAGGCACAAGCCCCAACAGCCCTTTGCGCCCAGGGAGATTGGGCATTTGAGACCTCGGTGGATGGCAGTGCTCGCTGCCCCTGCCCTCAGAAACCTCCGACAGCCATTCCCTGCTGTGCCCACGTACGTTCCGGTGGTTTTGTCTAAGCCAGACTTCTCCAGCTTGTTTTCTTTCCACCAAGAGGGAAACGCAACAGATCCAGTGCCAATGGTTTGTGATAAAACCGTAACGCCAGCGTGGCACCCCTACCCCATACGACACCTCAGTCGCGAGGTCAAACTGCCGCGTCACCCATTCAAAACGCCGACCCTTAGGGCAGCGTGCTTCTCTTTGCAGGAAATCCAGCTCCACACGCACACGCATCCTGTCTCCCGGGATGCCAAATACAGGCAGTGTCACAGATGGGTTGGGTTGGGTGACCTCAAAGCCCACCCAGTCCCACCCCCTCCCACAGGCAGGGACACCTTCCATAGTCCAGGTTGCTCCAAGCCTCATCCAGCCTGGCCTTGGGCACTTCCAGGGATGGGGCATCCACAGCTTCTCTGGGCAACCTGTTCCAGTGCTCCCACCCTCTGCGGGAAGAATTTCATCCCGATGTCCCATCTCCATCTCCCTCTTACCACCCAAATCCATCACCCCTTGCCCCGTCCCTACAACGTAACATACACAGTAACATATATACACACAATATAATGACCCCTTTACAATTATGACGATTGGCTGCCAAGTGTTTCCAGATGTACATTTGTTTTACGCATTCTGAATGCATGTTTCAAATATCTTAACTAAATTCATAATGATTAATACAAATCTGGTTTTAATGTTTGCTTAAAAGCCTCCATCGTCAGGTACAGGGTAAAACAATGTAGTCAGTGCAGAACAGCCACTACAGTGATGCAGCCACAACCACTTCCTTGTTGGCATCGTTGCTGCACGCAGAGGCACTCCACGAGGACAACAGTGCCGCAACCAGACCTTGAAGCCAAACACAAGCCCTTTCAACTCGGGATACAATGCAT
>NW_010261268.1:14786-19963 GCF_000690775.1 Eurypyga helias
CTTAACTCCTTCTGCAACACGGAGCATCCAGCAGGGAAACCCCGGGGGAAGCGCCAGCCTTGCTCTGCCACCGTTGGCAGCGCTGGACAGGAACGACCCCGAGGCTCCTTGGGATGCTCCGGAACCTGCTCCCGTTACGGGCAGACAGATCCTGCCAACAAGGCAAATGGGGAGAAGGCACCTCAGTGATCTGCAAGGAAACCTAGGAGACAGCCCTCCGCCTCTTTATTTATTTGCTCCGGAGCAATAACCGCCACCTGTGCATGCAGGGCTGGGGACAGCCCTCAGGCTCCTCTCTCGGCTGCAGCCAGATGAACATGCCTGCCGCCTTTTTCTGCTTTAATTGATTAAATCAGAGCTGTTTATCACCGCATCAGCTTTCTGTAGCTGCCTGTTTAATCAGAGAGAGGCACGACTTGCACTCAATGCCTTTACGTACGAGTCTGCCAAGTGCTTCAGCGCTACCGTCCCACCCACGTCTGACGCGCGGCTCAAGGGTCGCACCCTCCCACCTCGCCGACCCCAGGGCTGGGTGACCATGGTGCCACCATCATTAGCAACGATCAAGTCACAGGGCCACTCTCTTTTACAGAACAGCACACCGGCTAAAAAAAACACCTGAATAAAATGCTTCTATATCACCTACGCACACGTTTGTGCCCACACTCCAGAAATTCCACACAAGCCCTGGACTGTGGTTTGACAATTTGGGATGCTGCAGCCCACAGAGGACTTGGGAAAGCGCCTGCAGGTAAAACCCAGCACTCCGCACGAAGTCTCTCTCCCGTACAGCCGGAGACGCCGGGGGACACGGCTACCCCGTTTCACGGAAACCAGCTGGCAGCCCAGCCACAGCCAGGGCCCTGCGTCTCTCACGAGAAGTTACAGCAGCAAAAAGCTTTCCCCCGTGGCAGGGGTTAATTAAAGACACGAAAGCTCTTCGTCTGGCACCATCAAAGGAGTTCACAGCTCTGACGCGGTACCAGCCGAACCCAAAACACTTCCCCTTCCATCTTAAACAGGAATTTAAAATTTGCTATTTCCGTTCCCACTTTACCACATTTAAACAAAAATCTTAAACCAGCAGCAGGGCATTTCAGAGTTACACGGTATTATTCCGCGTGGAGCAGCCTGAAATACCCCACTGAAGCGAGCTTTATCCTTGCAAGTCAAGAAACGAGAAGAGTGAACCGGATAAACACGCTGCTGACCTTGTTCAAGCCTCCGGAGAGCGCCTTACCGATGAGATAGTCAGCCATAAAAAAGGTCTCCTGGAAAACATGATGCCACTACTATTTCAGAGCACTCAGCTCCACCATTGTAGAAGGAAGCCTTCTGCTTTAACGATCGTCTGTTTTCACCCATCACATAAATCCCGCCACGTTTCTAAGGGGCGATGTAACCAAGGCAGAGAAAACCAGAAGTGAAGCACCAAAAACGGTTCCGTGCCTGATAAACATGGTGATACTTCACCTCTGCTAAAAACGGCATGGGGAATGTTCGTTTTCCATTGAATTTACACCAAACCACCACAGATTCCAAACAACGGCTCAAATATGTACATTCCCCCCCAAAAAGCATGTACCTCACAGCCCTTTAGTTGGAAAGAGTAGGCAGGAAAGCTAACCTAGGAATAAACCAGAGAAAGTGGTTTTCCAATCCGGAAATAGGAAATTCTCTTTCAGCTTCCAGACTAAGGCAGTTTTTGGTTTGGCACCTGCAACTGTGCCATGTGACTTGCTAAAGCCAAACCAGCAGTAACCTGGGCAAAGCGCCCCGAAGCACTTGTCAGAGCAAAGCAGGTATTAGCAACGAAAATCACCCCCCTCTTGCTGACCTCTACCGTGACAGGGAACGGAAGGATCTCGGAGGAGGCATTTCTGAAATTCCTGATCCAGCAACTTCAAAATACTTTTTAAAGACCTCCAAAAAGGGTTCAAATAGGCTAAAACTCCCATTACTTGCAGTGGAAGGGGCACTGTCCCTTCGCCTGGAGCGGCAGCGATCAGCGCAAACCCCCTGGCTTTGACCCGAAAGGACCGGACCAGGTTGCTCCAAGGTTGCTCCACCAGACCAGGTTGCTCCCAGCCTCATCCAGCCTGGCCTTGGACACTTCCAGGGATGGGGCATCCACGGCTTCTCTGGGCAACCTGTCCCAGTGCTCCCACCCTCTCCCGGAAGAATTCCTTCCTGATATCCAATCTAAACCTCCCCACTTTCAATTTAAACTCGTTACCCCTTGTCCTGTCACTACAGGCCCTTGGGAAAAGTCCCCCCCAGCTTCCTTGTAGCCCCCCCAGGTACTGGAAGGTGCTACAGGGTCTCCCTGGAGCCTTCCCTTCTCCAAGCTGAACACCCCAGCTCTCCCAGCCTGTCCCCATGGCAGAGGGGCTCCAGCCCTCGGAGCATCTCCGTGGCCTCCTCTGGACTCCATGTAACGGAATTAGTCACCTGCACCTTTTGCCACCAGAATACTTTGGAAAAACTGGTCCTTACTGCATTAATTACTTCATAAACGTGCATAGCTGTACCTTATTCTCCCGATTAGTAAGAAGGACTAATCTGAGTTAAAATATTTGACTTCAGGTGGACAACTTTTAACAGTTATCTAACACCATAAGCATGAACAATTATTTAGAAAGAACACATTTTTAAAAAGAAGAAGACTGACCGAGTTCTACCCCCACTACAGTGGCTCAGCTTTCGCCTGACCAGGTATTGCACTGACTGAAGTTTGAAATAAGGATGCTCATTTCTCTTTGTCATTAAAAAAATCTGGCAATTACAATCAGAATTATTCACAACAGTGTGAAATCCAAGTAATTGTGAAGTCACGACTGTTAATTTCCAAAAATAAGCTTTTCATTATTCACTGACTGCCAATTACATGCCAAGAATTTTTAAATAAGTCCCAATATTGCAAACAGAGAAAAACAAGCTTTTTTTTTTTTTTGGTTTAACGAATAATGATTCAGGCACTTTCCTACAGGAGAGCACCCACACAATTTATCACCACTTGCAACTGTCATCCCACACACTTGGCTTTTGCTCATATCAACATTTTTCAAACTGAATTATTTTCCCTCTAGTTATGGTATCAGTTTTGCCATCGTTAGGGCTAGCAAAAAATGACAGAAGCAGGAGACTGCTGAAAGAGGAAAGCTGTTTGTGCCATTTGTAAAAATGTGAATTTTTGAAGTCAAAAGCCTCTTACAATTCATCATCTGCCTGAAAAGCTTTCAGAAGTCATTATGCCACCAGCTTTGTACGGTGGTGAATAATCAATACAGGAATTCATTAAAGAGCTGCAAAGGAAGCAACCAGATCATGATTTTCAAGTCAAGTCTGATAATCAGACCCTGTGGTAAGTAGAAAGCGAAGTCACTCACTCTCCCTCCCTCCCTCATTTGAAGGGACGAGGTTTTAGCACTGAAGTAGCAGACAGCATCCTGCAAGAGAAAATACTCCAACTCCCCCAAAAATCTGTTGCTTCTTGCTTTGTTGCCACTATTTAGATGTCCTAAGGATCCCAAAACTGTATTCTTTACCACACACTGACATGCTGCACGGCAATAACTAATATAAAAGCTTCCTTAGAACATGTTTTTTTTTTTAAAAAGCTGTCATTTTGAAAGTGTAAAAGCTACAAGAAGGATTTTACTATGCATAATATTACCATATCCTGACATCTCAACTTGCCAGGGTGTGAAGAAAATGCCGTATCTCACTAGAAAGCCCAGGGAGATGTCAGCCTTTAACAACACAGCTACTTTGTGAGGTGATTGCTCATCTCTGGTCGGAGCCAGAAGACGGAAAAGCTGGAGGTAAAGAGTCTCCCACTGTCAAAATGGGGAAGAACCAGTGAGTTTGAAGACCAAACTGTTGTACAGGCCTCTTAGGAAGTTCACCTTATAGAATCACAGAATGGTTTGGGTTGGAAGGGACCTTAAAGCCCATCCAGTCCCCCCCCCTGCCATGGGCAGGGACACCTTCCATAGCCCAGGTTGCTCCCAGCCTCATCCAGCCTGGCCTTGGACACTTCCAGGGATGGGCCATCCACAGCTTCTCTGGGCAACCTGTCCCAGTACCTCCCCACCCTCTGCGGGAAGAATTCTTTCCTGATATCCAATCTAAACCTGTTACCCCTTGTCCTGTCACTAAAGACCCTTGTAAAAAGTCCCCCCCAGCTTCCTTGTAGACCCCCAGGTACTGGAAGGTGCTATAGGGTCTCCCTGGAGCCTTCTCTTCTCCAGGCTGAACCCCCCAACCCTCCCAGCCTGTCCCCATGGCAGAGCGGCTCCAGCCCTCGGAGCATCTCTGTGGCCTCCTCTGGACTTGCTCCAACCTGTCCATATCCTTCTGATGTTGAAGGCTTTTTATACGGGAAAGAATAAGTCAGAAAGTGTCAGGGGACATTGATCAAACCAACATTCTTCACCTAAACCCTCTAAAAACAGCATGTTAAAATGCTAGATGAAGATAAAAGGAAAAAACCCAAACAATGGGCCACGGAGATGCTCTGAGGGCTGGAGCCCCTCTGCCACGAGGACAGGCTGGGAGAGCTGGGGTGTTCAGTTCGGTTTGCAGGCCGTCCCAACACAGCCTGGGCAGGCCGAGCCCGTCAGCAAACTGTGAGAGGGGTCGCCCGTGCGAGCAGAAGGCTCAGACGTTGCTGATTCATTTGCGGCAGCAGCAAGACGACGGATCTACTGGGTCACTAGCGCTGGGGCTGCCCAGGGCACCAGTCTACGGCACCCCAGGGCTGGGAGACTTCAGAATTAATGGGTTGGGTGGGGGTGTTTCCTTTTCAGTTCCTACAAAGGGATAGCTTACGACTGGGCAAACAGAGGGTTATTTTAATGAAGTCAGCCACCAGCTCGCATGCCAATCAGAGCTGACCAACACAAGGCTTGGGCTTTGTGCGCACACCTCAACACGCTACGTGGCCAAACGCCACGCACGCGCCATCTCCTCATTAGGTAAACTTCCAGGGGAACATCGAGCTCTCTTTGCCATTTCTCCCTCCTCTTGTTTCCTGGAAAAGGCTGTTTCTCTTCAGGAGAACACTACTGCACCACTCTGCACCTCTATAAATAATTCCGCGAACACGATTAGATAAGCGCCTCGGTGCAGGATGACCCTCCGGCGCAGCCTACGCAGCTCCCCGCTATCCCACC
>NW_010261268.1:20026-41795 GCF_000690775.1 Eurypyga helias
TTCACGGCTGCCGAGCCGCCGGGAGGAGTTTAACCCCAGGCAAGGCAACGCTATCCCCCCGCCCAGGGCACGCGTAGCCTGGGAGATGAGGAAGGAGGAAACGTCGCAGAGACAGGGAGCGTGAGTGAGCGGAACGAATCCCCGTGTTCTCTTCACTGCAGGGTGAGAAAGGAGAAGTAACATGTGAGAACGTGATGGGATACGGAACCCGTATGCCACTTCTGGTCAACAATTTGAGAAACGGAGAAATAAAATGTGTCCTTTTGGACAAAAGGAATATAACCAAGGTGTGGTTTAATGCACAGGGTCAGCTTGACCTTCCCAAGAGATTACCAGCTGCCAAGCAGCTTTCCTAAACCCTGATTCCTTGGAATATTTCACTGAGGTACTGCGTAAGCTAGGAGTGAACTAATTTCCTCCAGGTTTCTGAAAAGCACAAAAATGAACTTCCTGACCAAATCCTGCCATGTGTCAGAACACTCGCGTTTCTCACAGCTACCCACTTACAACCACTACAGCAACATGTGCCAGTGCAGCCAAGAGCCCCAGGCTCAGCTGCTCCATAACCAAAACCAAAGCCCTAACGAAAAATCCGCGATCATTACAACAGGTCTTTCCTCTCAGTTCATGCACCCTTCGAAGCCGCCTCCGTGCGCCAAGGGAATTGTGACCAGCCTGTTATCTCCCGGCAGCGAATCCCAGCCGACCTGGCGCAAACACTCCAAACGTAATACTGAGGACACTAACAAAGCAGTTTAAAATAGGTTCTGTAACTGCCACGTGTAAGACAGGGCAGTCTCCAAGAACGTACATTTAGTTGACTCGTTCACCAAAATGATTATTACCCTGTCCTAAACTGCACACGTAATGAGATGATTACTTCGTTATCCTTTCCGTTAACGTCCATTCTTGACCTCCCGAACGAGGGCAATGCCCTAATCCCCCAGACAGCCAAGTGCTTAAAAAGAAAAAATTCTTGCTTGAATTTTGTCTTTTCTTCAATATGTCCAGTGTTCATTTTTAAATTCTTCTCCCAGAGTACAGTAAATCTACAACTCTGCATACAGAAATCTCGGTACCAGCAAACAGTTCAGCTCTGCTCTTTCCTCCCCTTCCGAGCGCACTGGCAGCAGGACAGGCAGGAGGGATGAGGTTCAACACAGAGCAGCAGAAAGTTCTTCTGGACAGAAGACCAGAAGAAGCCAATACACTTAATGCACTTCCAGAAACGCGCATCAGCTTTTCCCCCCACGGCTTGTCCTGCTTCGCTTCATTAAAACCAGATGCGTTTACACTCTGCGCTGAGCAACCACCATACAGTGTTGGTTTGTTTTATAAAGAAAAATAAATCCTATGAAAATTGCAGAATGAAAAGTTTCTGTAGACCCAACACACCAAACCGGGCCCCCAGGTCCAACTGAGAGCACCCAAACCAGCACATCAGCCACCGGTTCTCCGCGAGGGACTGAGATGTGCAACAGCAGGGCGCTGGGCTCCCTCACCCGGGAGAACCTGCCAGCCTCACCCTTGTGTGGGTGACCTGACAGACAGCAGGCACGGAGCACAAAACCCCCCAAACAATCCCCTCGCCCCCATCCCAGCAGGTTTCTGTGCTTCTCCTGCCAAGGGAAGGAAAACGGGGTCTCCGTGAAGATGCTGCATCTCCTCCACGCTTGGTCAAAGCCCACACTGATCAGGACCTGTGCAGTGGATATAGGGAAAGTGGGGGGAAACGTAGCGTGACAAGTACTTAACACGCAGCAGTAAACTACAGGTCTCCTATTCATGATAGTCCCGTGAGAACCCTGACCTGTATGGTGAATCCTGAATCATTCCAGCTCTTCTTGGAGCAGCATCTGAACAGTCCTTAACCTAGTTGGGTACGTCAGCAACTGCATTTTACATTTGCTGTTCCGTTGTTCACATTAACCTTTAGACCCCCCAGTGAAGGAGCCTGCGTTTTAGCAAAGAGCAGCTCAGCACTGTGAGAGCACCGGTACTGCAGTTCGGCATCGAAGATTCGAGATTACAACCACCCCCTGATTAAGGCTCAACCTTGTAACCTTGGGCATAATTCAGCCTTTTATTTAAATTTAATCCTGAGATGTGTTCACTTCTCATTTGCAAGATTTTACTCCATCAGCAGGTTCCATTAAACTGAGGCTAATTAAACCAACCCCTATTAGTTTAATTAGCAGAGAAATTAAAATGTCTCGGGACTCTCCGGGTGAAGATACTGCCCAATGTATGACTTCCAATATTTACTATCAGAGTAGCAAACTCCATCTCTCAAGCTACAGTTTTGTTTTGCCTGAATCTCTCATGCAGGAAGACACCAAAGCCAGCAGCATCGTCAATTTTCCAGCATTAGGAAGTTCTCATTACACTCACGATTGCTTGTATGTAGTGGCATAAATACATAAACCATACCCGAGCAACTAGGAGTAAACCAACCGATCTGCACGGGCATAAGGGCATTCTGCACATAAAATTCAACACGGGTTTATCTCATATATGTTACCAGCAACTCCGTGCTCTACCCAGAGCTAACATTCTTAGCAACACGGAAGACTGAGACGTGATCCAGCCGCCAGCTTTTCACCGCTCTGCGCGCTGAAGCCTTCGCCGTCATTACGACGCTGCTGTGGGAAGTTCTCCTGGGCAGAACCGTTACAACGGCTGAAGTTGCCTTAATGGTTTGTAACCCCCAGAACCCCCAGACTGTTCTCTGAACCACTCCACGTGTTCCCATCGGCTTCTGCCGCGAATCAGGAACCAACCCTCATTAGTGCAAATAAAAACACCGCAGGAAGTATGCGAAATAAGGCCCCGACGAAGGTCATGCTCGATGTAGCCCCTTTAGTCAAATACACATTTCAAAACGTTCCCGGAAGCGTGAAATTCTTAAAAGGAAACCATACCTGATACTCTTCTGTTGTAGCGGTTAACAACTGGAGCTGCAAAATAAACAGATCGAAATTACCAATTTTGTAATCACCACCGTAAGCAAAATTACAATTACAGATGTACAAACCCAAAGTCATCATCTTGAATAGGCATGAAACACTCTTACGACACAAACCCCATAACAATACCTTAAAAACCCAAAAGCTTCCACATAAAGTTTTCACCCCCTTACTCACCAGACAGTAAGTGTCCGCTCCAAGCTAAAACTTGATTTTCAAGAAGGCCATTGCATACTGCGATGGAGGGGAGGCGATTTTGGGGTGGGGTTTACCCAATTCTGAAAAAACGCATCTCCGCAGCGGTTACCCTTGACTGCACCGCTCATTTGGGCTGGGCATCCTGACCTCCCCTGTTCACCCTCCCTTCCAACAGCACCCCTTCCCCCTCTCCCTGCAGCCACGTCACCGTTGACACAAAACCCAATCACCCCGCAGAGCAGACCCAAACGCTCCCCCTCACCAACAGCCAAACGCTCTCCCGCCCCTCACGGCACTCTTCCCCGCATAACCGCCGAGCTCCGAGCACTCAAGGCCGAGCCGAGCCTGCAGACCGCACCGAAGCGCGTGCGCGACGGTCAGACCCACCAAACGCGCCCCCGCAACCTCAGGGACCCCCCGGTTCTCGGCGGCTCAAGCCTCTCGGCACCGCCGGAGACGGGACCAACGCTGCCTTCGCAAACACGGCTGAGCTGCTTCTCAGCACTTAGAGCCCCCGCGCCCAGGCTCAGACGCGTGACTGAGAGTAACACCAGAAACACAAGATCAGAATTATTCTCCTGGCTTCTTTGGGAATGATAAAGGGAATCCGAAGAAAAAGAGGCCGGGGGGAAATGTTCCACGAACTCCATAAAGCCTTCAGCCAAGTCTCCCAGCAAGGAGACAACGCTCAGCTTCGCCCGAGCTAAGAATTTAAAGCAAGGTTATCTTGAATTTTACAATTTGGATCAGGACCCAAACTTCCATACATGGCAAAATCCCCGCAAAAATAACACCGAGGCACTGCTGGATACATCACACTCGAAGAGGTCCAAAACCACTGAATAATAAATGCGAGAATTCAAGAAACTTCCATTTCCAACCTTTAAGCAACTTTTGACAGCAGCAGCCCTTCCTGCAAGAGCAGCGTATGTATATTCCATGTTGTCCAAGGAGACCGCGGATGTGGGAAGTCTGTATCACCTGACGGGGCGGCAGGGTTCGGAGCAGGGATGGATCCTGGCTCACGATGCAACCAAGAAGCTCCCTGCCCGGCAGCAGCTCGTTCTGGTCTCCAGGTTACTGAGCCCGTCTGGCCAATACCCGCTCCAAGGTGGGGAGCAAGCCTGGGCCTTCAGAGCCAGGCAGGGGCACCCATGACCCAGAGACACCGACAAACGCCCAGTTCCCAGAAACTGAGGAATAAGAGGATGAAAACCATTTAGTCTGGTTCTCACCAGAAGCGTAATACTACAGCCATTTGCTAAGTCTGCAGGAAAAGCACCTCCTTTAGGGTGTAACAGTTTCAGCCAAGTGATGAACTAGTCTCATACATGGATTTGATACTTTCAATCACCTCCGTTCGTTAGTAAATACCTGATTTCAGTGCATGGACATGCAGCCTTTCCACTTTCTGACTACTGCGCCCGTTTCTTACCCATGTTTAATCACATTTGTCTTTGGACAGAACCAACGTCCTACAGAAAACTCTGACATACTTGGGGTACCAGAGGGAAAACAAATCCCCTTTTCAGAGGCTACGGCTTCCTTCTGAGCGTGGATTATTCCGTCCCGCTGCAGGGTTCAGCGTCACCGAAGAGCACCAAGTCTCCCCCAGCACCAAAGCCACGAAAACCCATCACCTTTTAAGGACGGTTGGGAGCGCACCATTACCCTGCCTCCACAAAGCTTTTCAGGTTAAGATGATGGTTTGCTTTTCTTACACCACTGACAGTTTGAACTCATATAAAATTTCAGGTTCACTTTGTCTGTTGTCAGAAGATGACTATTTTTATGCTAACAAGATAAAATCTGACATTTCCCGCTACAGAAAATTAGCGTTTTCTTTTGTTCTGGCTCACCCATGAACAGCTCTCTTTGTTTATGACTGTCCCCAGTACCGCACAGGCCGCATAGCCAGGCCCATGGCATCCTGCTGTTTTGTCTTTGGAAGCACACGGAGAGCAGCCCGGCACCAGGGGCGGCCGAGGGAACAAGGCGTGACGGTCCCACATACACCTAGATTAGGCTGTGGACAGACGCCAAAAAATTAGGGCGGAAGGGAATAATAGGTTGATGGTTAACCCGTCGTTTCCTAGACTGAACACCGAGGGGCACCTCATGTAAAGCAGCAGGGGCAGATGCACTCACGGTGACCTCTTCCACAGGGCGCACCTACACCGTGACAACACGGCGAACCCCGCACACCGACCTGGCACCGCTCCGCAGAGCTGGTATCTTCAACGATAAAACCAAATCGCTGCTCTGAAACAGGCCAGTTTGGGTTTCGTACCCACGTCTACAATCTCCCTCCTGTCAGTCAAACATTAACTGCAGAAATCACCCAGGGATTGAAAGATTTTGCTGCCAGACTGCGGTCCGGCAAACTCTCCATTGTGTGGAGACCACAGGGGCAGCGATGGTCAAGCTCAGCACGTCTCCTGCCGCTGGCACAGCCCCTGCTTTCTCTGGGCTC
This sequence comes from Eurypyga helias, assembly GCF_000690775.1. NCBI lineage: Eukaryota > Metazoa > Chordata > Aves > Eurypygiformes > Eurypygidae > Eurypyga > Eurypyga helias. The sequence continues at coordinate 25,664 of NW_010261268.1, forward strand.
CTGGCAGCCACGGCCCAGTAATGGGGTAAACACGACAGAAACAGAGGAAAACTCAACCATCGTAGCGGAAGGGACCAAACGGCCCAATTTCCTCCCTGGCAGCCCCGGGCAGGCTACTCAGTAGCTATCCGCCTGCTGTCAGCACCACTTCACCTCCCTCCGCAGCTTCCTTTTCCTGCACCGGGGGGGAAGAAAAACCAGCCCACCCCAGGCAGAGCAGCGGGCATTCACTCCATACAGATACGAATGCCACAGACCTATCACACGCTCAAAGCGGAGACAACGCCACGGAGGTGCCCGACTTCCCCCTGTCAAAACCACGTCACGCTACGCTCAGGCAGCGAACCGCAGAAATCAGTCACGTGTGTATTTGCTAAGGACAGCACAACCTTCCTTCCTCCGAGTAAAGGGGTGTCATTCCATCATTTGATCAGAAGTACTTGAATCCTTCACAGAAACACATCAATTCATAGAATCACAGAACGGTTTGGGTTGGAAGGGACCTTAAAGCCCCCCCAGTCCCACCCCCTGCCATGGGCAGGGACACCTTCCATAGCCCAGGTTGCTCCAAGCCTCATCCAGCCTGGCCCTGGACACTCCCAGGGATGGGGCATCCACAGCTCCTCTGTACAGTCACCAAACAGCGCTCCTGCCATCCGGCCACACCACCACCTGCCAGTGGCTCCGTCCCACTTGGCCAACGAGGGATGGAAGTTTCAGAACCAGTCTGGTACGTGGTAATGCTGGGAAGCACTGAAGTCAAACACGGATTAAAAACCATCTTCTTGGAATACTTTCCGAAAGCGATAAACCAGGAATTTCCCCCATGTTCCTCAGCCTGCTTTGGCATGGGGATTTTCTTTGAAATAACCTGCTGAGGCTGGATTTTGGCTCCCTATGCCGCACACACACGAGTTCCGCCCGTGGCTACAGGCGGGTGTTAAGATTCAGCCCCACAGAGGAAAAGGTACTTACAGAAAAAGGACACAGATTCGTGCAGGTACAGCATGTGCTAAAGCTTGACAAGAGTCCTCTTCCCACCCACTGCTGGCCTCTTCCTACACCAACTAACGTGACGCTCTTACAGAAAGGATAAATACAAGATCAGTTCAGGGTCACGGGAAAAAAAATTCAGGGACAAACGAAGAGCCGGCATTCCAGGCACGAGCCCAGGGTACTCGATGTTACACTCTGTTCCGGATACCTCGAGAACTTAATTTCTCGGCCCCCGCAAGCACTTGGCTTTTTACAAGGATCTGTGAAGACTTCCCAGCTACAGCTGGGGAAAAAAATCCCCACATGCTGATTGTGCATCAGTCCCAGCACAAGGACAGGCTGGGCAGAGAGGGAATCGAGAGCAGCCCTGAGGAGGACCTGGGGGACTGGTAGACAAAAAGCGGAATATGAGCTGGCCGTGTGCGCTGGCAGCCGGGAAGGCCAACCGTATCCTGGGCTGTATCCAGAGCAGTGTGGCCAGCGGGCGAGGGAGGGGGTTCTGCCCCTGTACTCTGCTCTGGTGAGCCCCCACCTGGAGTGCTGCGTCCAGCTCTGGAGCCTGGAACACTGGGAGCACGTTCTCAGGGGATGAACAGAGCCAGCACGAACACACAGAAGGCAGCAGCAGAACAGACACTGTGGTCCAGGATTGCCTGTGCAGGCACACGCATTATTCTTCTGTAAGAGACTTTTACATCTATTAAGCTGGAGAACAATAACAAAAATTACATTAATATTAAACACTGTCTGCTTCTGCTGGAGGAGAAGGAACAGAGGCACAGGCAACTTTTCATTCCCAGTATTTGAAAATAGCCCTCATCACTAGCAACAGATAATAAAATACAAACCCAAAAGCAGCAACACGTCCTGGTCTCCAATTTAATTGATTTTTTTTTTAATTTGGATTTTAAAATTAGTGACACAAGATGGAAAACCAGTGCCTGAAAGCCTGATCTTAAAGGAGCCCCTGACCCCTGCCTTCAGAGATTTTGGCATCCCTCGGGCAGAAGGAAGGCAGTAACCATTTCCGAGGGGAAAGTTGAGTCAACAAGCAAGGCCTCTGTGCCACCTAAAAAAGCATTTTACTGAGTTATTAAAGCTGTTGTGCTATTTTGGGATGGCTCTTTTTATAAGCAAGACATAAAATGAGTACGCACTCTGGAATGGACAGACTTTAAATCGCTGATAAATTCTAGAAAATCCTAACTCTTGACTTTAGCCTCTGAAAGGAGTTTGGGGGATGCTCTGGTCATACCACCCTGGTCAAGAACTGCCACTAAGAGCGGTGTGTGCTTCGAGCTCCAGGCATTGTACGAGAACGCATGGCAATTTCAACATTCTCATTCCACGCCGGAACTTCAACGGCCGTGCACGGTGCCATTTCGATCACGTTTCTCAGCAGACATCAGTTCAACACCAAGAAGGATACCGGCCCTGGCACGCAGGGAGCCTTGCTCTCAGGATTCGGGAGCTAACACGGCCTGACCGAAGCCCAAGTTCCAGAGAATGAATGCCTCTGGAGCAGCACTCTGTACTATCCGACGCCGCAGGGGCATGACCCACGCAGCCCTCTCCTGTTACTTGCTGACATGTTTCAGAGATCTGGCCAAACACGACACTTGGGGGGGTTTGCGCTGCTTTTTGGTGAGTAAACGATGTTATGAAGAACAAAGAGACGGCAGTAAGGCACGTGGCTGCTTTACAGGCATGAAATCAAATTCCAAGTGCTAAGGTACCATCGCAGCTGAAAGGCCACATTTCACGGTCATTAAAGACAGTCATATGCTGATACGAAGATGGATATTGTCAGGGGCTGACTTGGGAATTCTTTTCAATGCTTAGAAAGACAAAATTCATGGAATCACAGAGCGGTTTGAGTGGGAAGGGACCTTAAAGCCCACTCAGTGCCCCCCCCAGCCATGGGCAGGGACACTTTTCACCAGACCAGGTTGCTCCAAGCCTCATCCAGCCTGGCCTTGGACACTCCCAGGGATGGGGCATCCACAGCTTCCCTGGGCAACCTGTCCCAGTCTCTCCCCACCCTCTTCCTTCCCCTGAATCTACTCGCTCACTGCCGTCCTCTCCCAAACCTCATGGAGAAATCGCCCTCACTCCCACTGTGGTCTAGATTTTAAAAACACTTATCCAATGAATATTATCCACACAGCCAACTCCTCTGGAAGTGTGTGTGCATTGCCTAATCAAATACCCTTGCTGAAGCCAAGAGCAGCTAGGCCTGGAACTCAGGAATATTAGCCAGGCAACACAACTGCAACAGCCAAACACAATCCAAATGTAGCTACGGGGGAAATCTTCATTAGAGCACCTTCCACCTCATCCACGGTGCTATCACCAGCACCGGCTTCAGCGTTCACACAGCCTCAGGCATAAGCTACTGCACAACTGAGTATGGAAAAGGTGGGAGAGCAGTGTGTCACAGCCATGGCAATAACCAGGGTGCTGGATTTATGTATTTCACACCTCCTGTCACTGCCTCTTCCATAACCTCTTCCCCCGTGCACAACCGCTCGCTCCCCTCTCACACACCCGCGCCAACGGAGAGTTAGAATTCCCACTCGCACAGAAACCTTCTAGTTCCAATGCCACGCTTTGCCTGCTATTTCCAAGACACTCAGTATTTCCCTACTACCAAGGCTTTACTCCATATCTCAAGGGCTGCCACAGAGGCGCAGCAAACAGTTATTAATCCACACGCTGTTCCCGGTGAGCTACGGTGGGTTCGGAACACGACACGCTGCCGTGCACCGCTGCCGGCCGTCTCCCCATCTTCCCTTCCCCGCTTTACACCACCCCTCCTAACCAGGATGACCTTTTCCTGATACACCTCACACCCTCAAACCCCAGTAAAATACACGCCCCTATATATACTTACACACAGCCTTTCTCAACGAACAGCTCCTCAAATAATTCACACCCTAAATTTCAACCTATTGCTTCGTATCTGTCCTTTAGGCAGAGCTGTATTTTAAGGCACAGCGGACATTGTCCCCGACATTTTTCTAGGTACCCTTGGCATTTAAGAGAGCTTCAATAAGGTTGTATTTTTGTTTGGGTGCATACCGGAGAGTTGATTTCCTCCTAGATGTAAAGAAGGTGAGGATGACACGCAGATATCCTCTTGGTTTGGCAATGGAGATCAAAGGAAAAAGAAAAAAAAGAATAATTTTGACTGCCTCTCACTTTCCACCAGAAACCCAACCTCAATTTTACATTCACTGCGCTGTATTTTAAAGAGCTCCCATCTGCTCTGTCTGTGGTACGCATTAATATTCAGAAGACATCTGCAGTGTGCAGCCCAAGCTTTTAATTGGAATCATGTCACAGCTACCATTGCCCAACACGGAACGTAAACGTTGGCTATCTGCACGCGGCAGCTGCACGGCAGCCTTGTCTGCCGCGGCTGAGAGGGTCTGCGAACGCCGCCGCGTCAGGACGTAAAAGGTATCTGGAAAAATCAAATGTTTACTGCCACGGAACAGTTTTACAGGGCCATCCGGACCTAATGCAGTTTGCTAGCACCTTTAGCTACTTCAGAGCAAAATACTGAAAATTATGGCTGGATATAAACCAAAACACATCTTTATCTAGCAGGTGCACAAAATAGGGCGAGCTGAACTTATAAAAATTGAGAACTCAGGTGCTGCTAAACATGTCAGAGCACGGGAATAAAGGAACCCAGCTAACAGCGGTGCTGGGAGATTAAGACACTTCCCTGCACCGTCAGACCCGGCATTCCAGAACGAACAGGACGGTTACCGTCTCTGGTTAAGGAAAAAACCCACTAAGATAACAGCACCCCCTTTCACTTCAAATCCTCGCCAAACCATGGCGACACCGAGTTCCATCTTCCCAGGCCCCGGGGCACTTTCCGCTCGCGCGTCCTGCGCGCCCGCGACCAAGGGGCAGGGACCAGCTGCCTGGAGAAAAGCGGGTGAGAAAACGCAGGCGGAGACGAGCGAGCAGTTGTTACCCACGGAGCTGCCACCAGCCATTTCCACCGCGGCGGCCGGCAAAGGGGACGTAGGAACCCTGAAACCAGCACCACTTGCTGTGCATGGAACACACCCCCTCACGGGGAATTCGGCTCCCGCTCTCTGCGCCGCAGTACGAGGAGAGCGCTCTTGCACGGATCTAACGGAACGGCGTGGACACAGCTCGTTCAGGCATATAGTGCCACAAAAATAATCGCACACGTAGAGACAACACCAGCGCAGAAAGTCACCGCCGTCCAAGTCTCCAACCCCAGCGCCCTTCTCCTACGTTAATCGGCTTAGGGACACCGCTGAGCTGCGGAACAGCCTCTGACCGAGCCAGGGAATTACCCGGCCGGGGAAGCTCCCGCTCGGGGCAGGCAACGTGGGCCCCTGCTTCCACATCCACCACCGCCAGACCGCGTTATGGCGGGAGGGCAACACAGAAAAAAGAATCGGAAGGCAGAGCCAGGTTTTGGTCCCAGGCCCGAGCACACAGGCAGCAATCGAGCCCCACCGACTGCCGCAGCGCGTCCGGTTCGCGTCAACGCGAAGGAAAAGGGTTGGTCTCGGCCCTCCCCTCGGTGCTGTGCAGCCGAACGAGCAGGGAGGCGTTAACGTGGGCAGCCACGGATGAGGTGCAGCCTAAGCAGCTTTTCTTTTGCCTCCTGGCTATTTACAGCCTGGGATAAAGCAGCTTGGAGTCACTCTCGCAGGCAGGTACTGCATTGCATGTGACAGACAGCGGGAAACAACTACGAGCTGGCTCTGCCGAAGAGCAATTTCGGAGGAAAGAGGGGAAGAGGAGACGCGAAGCTGCGCAGAACCAACCAGCAGCACCGACTGGGCACGCTGGTTGGACACCCAGCACAGGTGTCACACTCGCCAGGTCAACCCCCGCTCCAGCCAGCCCAGCTTGAGCCATGGGGGACAAGGTGACCTCCGGAGATCCTTCTAACCTCAGCCGTTCTCCAATTCCATAAACGTAACTCGGACAGCTCATTAACCTCACACTTTGCTTCCAACCTCAGTTCTGACGGCAAGGGGGCTCAGAGAAGTGAGCTTCGTTGCAGAGAGATGCACTACGGGACCCCCCAGGTTCAGACATCCCTTCTCCAGGTAACGACAGACGCTGACAGAGCCACTGGATGGATTCCGGGCTGCTGGGCTTTAACCTGTTTGGCTGGTTTTTCTAAAGGAGGAAGAGAGGAACAGAGGAGGCTGAAAAACAGCCCAGGCTCCTGCAACTCCTTCCCAGTGCACGTTCTCCATATTCACAAGCTGAGCACTTCCAGGGGCGTTTTACAACTTTTTTGGTGATGACCCCACTGCAACATCCTGAGCAAGTTCTTGTTCCAACGCCACATAAAAGCCAACGAGCATCCACATCCCGGGCAAACCCCAACACACGGATCAGCCCTCCCAGCCAGCATCACAAAAGGCACCTCTTACCAGTTAGTTACCTACGATCCCGTCTGCATCCTTCCCCACATCACCGCTCTCTAGGCCTTGGCACGCTGTCCTGCAAACGTCACCACCACCGAAGAATCCCTCTTCCTGAAGAGTTCCTGAACAATCTTTTTCAAACCAGCCTTTCCCAAAACAATCACCAATGCAAAGAGCCAGCTCAATTCTTCTTGAAGTCTGATTTTGACAGGGTTTTTAATTAAGTGTTTAAAAAAGACCAAAGATGGGCAATTGACATGTGCAACAGTAAAGTGTATTCAAGTATCCAGTGTTCCCATATGTGATGTGTTCAAAAATACATTCGGAGAAAAAATTGGTACCATATATCACATCACATTTTTAATAACCAAAGCCTCAGTCGGTCGTTTATGAAAAGTTCTAGATACACTTGCACGCCAAGCTGCTGGTTTTGCAGCTAAAAAAAAAGGGGCAAAACAAAAACAAGAGCATAAAAAACCCCGCAGCGACCCACACCTTGTGCCCCGTATACAGGTTCATCTACCGCCGCGGCAGAAGAGGCGCAGAGGGCTCCCAGGACTTCCCCTGCAGTGGAAGCTGCAGAATCACGGTGCTGGGCACCAGGCTCTCGCACGCAGGACCCTCTGACACTGTCAACCTTCAGCAGAGCTAACTTCAACACGGAGCTGCGAGAGGAGTAACCTCCGTGTGACTGAGCATTCCGATGGAGAAGCCCCGCGCGCGCACTTTCAGGAACTGCATCCTGTGCACTTTCACAGGAAGAGGATCTGGGGGAAAGAGGAAGGTGAAGACAGATTCGTCCTCTTTCCTAGGAAGGGATAATAGTAAAAATCCCCAGTGTGTTCTCCCCAGACCAGGGAAAACCCTCTTGTATGCTCAGGAACATCTGAAGTCCCTGCGAGAGGACACAAATTAGCACTCATCCCAACGTCCACACCCCAGTAACGCCAGAAACAAATTCAGGTGTCAAGTTGAATTTGAATTCAGCTTCCAGATGAACCGATCTTCAGGAGCAATGTTATTTCATAACTTACCCCTGAGAGAGCTTTGAGTCTCGTGAACACTTGTGAATTTTAATCAGAAGCGTTGATAACATTAATCATAGAATCACAGAATAGTTTGGGTGGGAAGGGAACTTAACGCCCCCAGCCCCACCCCCTGCCATGGGCAGGGACACCTTCCATAGCCCAGATTGCTCCAAGCCTCATCCAGCCTGGCCTTGGACACTTCCAGGGATGGGGCATCCACAGCTTCTCTGGGCAACCTGTCCCAGTGCTCCCCACCCTCTCCAGGAAGAATTCCTTCCTGATACCCAATCTAAACCTTCCCATTTTTAATTTAAACCCATTTAAATGTTAGAAAACCCTGTTTCAGAACAACTACTTTAAAACAAACAGAGGGAGCTCCATCATCACCGAGCTTTCATCCCAGAGCTGACCACAGGACACCTTTCAGAGGCACTTCCCACATCCATGACAACCCGCGAGGGACCAGGTCCTCGCGCTGCAGCACGTCCTTGAGGAAGCAATTCTTCCTGGATGATCAGGATTAGTGTTGCTGCAGGAATGGCAGCGTTTACTGCGGCCCCGACAGGAAGAACACACAAATATTTGTACTTCTCTTAAATGCTCTCCTATGGAATACAGTTTTCTCAATAGGAAGCAGAAAACAATATGCTATCCCAAGGGAGGAAGAACCAAAATGGATTGAAGGGCCATCGTGACATCCTGCTCCGTAACAGCCTGTCAATACACGCTCACCAAGAACAAGGGATTTGGCACTACGATTTATTGGAAAATACATAGGAAAACTCCAGAGCAGTTTCTTGGCCCCCACTTAACCCACCTCACTCCCCACAAACTCCGCAGGATTTCAGGATGCTCTGCAACAGGAGCAGCGGCACAGCTTTGCAATCCTTCACCGCTGACCACCCCGGTTCCGAGGACACGAACAGATCCCGATGGAAGAACACCTTTTTACCAAAACCACCCAACCTGCAATCCTGATCCTTCCTCACACAGAGCTTCAGAGAGAGATTTTGGGGCAGCGTGCTCATCTTTGCTGCTCAGACCCCTGGTCAGGGACCACCTGGGATGGGATTTCAACCACCAGCAAGGAGCGCGGGGTTCCAGACCCTGGTGAGGTGACCTGGGAACAAATCCCGATGTGCCCGTTGGACACTGCGTTCCTGCCAGCTGTACGCCTCTTCTGAGGGGAAGCGGAGCTGTCCTTCCACCACCTCTGCAGTTCACAGGAATTAGAAGGATGGAACAGAGAGTGGCTTAAATTACAGTAGAAAAGGCAGAATATCTGCAGTAGCATCTCTAAAGGACTATAACAGAGATAAGGATAACCACAGAATCACAGAATGGTTTGGGTAGGAAGGGTCCTTGAAAATCATCTAGTTCCCACCCCCTGCCATGGGCAGGGACACCTTCCATAGCCCAGGTTGCTCCCAGCCTCGTCCAGCCTGGCTTTGGACACTTCCAGGGATGGGGCATCCACAGCTTCTCTGGGCAACCTGTCCCAGTGCTCCCTACCCTCTCTGGGAAAAAAATAATAGCAACAACCACAGTAAATATTGTGGTGTTATGTATTTTACAAACACACATTAATGTATACGACCTGTGTATTTCATATATTTGTATATATTTTTATACGTATATAGCAATAATAACATTTAAGGTAACAATAAAGAGACTATCCCAGAGGAATCAGGACATTTGTCAGAGATCTATTTGTCACTGTCTCCCTCTTCTTCCACAAGAAAATATGAATGATGGTTCACGAAGTCAAAGACGTTACTAAAGCCAGTGAGAAACATTCATCTGGGCTACACTTCCAGCCCGCGCCTGCATAATGAGCAACAGCTCTTTGTTAAACATTAATGCTGTTTAATGACTGACTGGTGAGTAATTGGAAGTGAGCTTGGTCTCTGCTGTCTCCTCCTCTTCCCCGCGATCTCCATTGTTCTGGTTTAGGTAAGAGGGGACAAGCCAAGTTCAGTGTCAGCAGAAGGGGACGACGGCACGCTGCAACACTGACACGATTGTCTCAGCGCTCTAATATCAGTTTATTAAATTAAAAACCAGCACAGTGAAGCAGCAGCTCGCCTCCAGTACAGTAATACTGCAATGCAGCCATTTCCTTTAGCTTAACTTCAGAACCAGCTGGAAGAATCCAATCTTAGAAGTTTCATACAATTTTGTCTTACAATACGCTTTTTCAATGAAGAAAAAGGCGTTTTCAAGCATTCAGCAATTATTTACAAAGGCTAGTTATCCACTTCCTTTATAGTTACGCTCCTTTCAGAGGCTCGTACCCAGAGTAATGCAGTTTCTAGTTGCCCAAGTAACAGCAGGATACTAAAAGAGCAGAAACTGAGTCTAGAATTGAATTTATCTGTAGTTACAGCTAGTACCAAAAGCTCTTTAGGAAATATAGGGCTTAACAGCAAAGTGAGAAGTTACCAGCATGCAACAGACCACAAATAGGAGTTGAGAAGAAATCTGAAATGAAACAAAGGTACTCCCATTTGGGGATGTACGGATCCCCTGGGGAAAGCAGAACGACCACGCCGAGCCACCACGTGAACTGGAATAAGAGGGTGTCTTTCTCCAGAGACTGCAAGGACTGCCTAAGAGACGATAAAACGTCGACGTAGCACACTTAGTTTTTGGTAACATCCTGCCATCAGCGGCGCTGATGTTGTCAATAACCAAGTACGCTACGTCGACGCTGCACAAAACTGTACCTTTTAAAATTAACATACCACTCCTCCTCCCTGACGTAAATCCACATACATTCAGGAATTTGGTATCTGCAAATTTCAGCAACTCCTCTACAGTTCTCTGCGTGGCAGCCAGCAGCTTTTATCCCTCCACGCCATACGTCCAGTTCTTTAGTCTCAGGTAAGACCGACGTGCTACACCTCTACTTCAATTAAATTTTCATTAATGAAGATCACTGACAAAACCTTCCCGCAGGCTCCACCGAGACACAAACACCGACTGCCTTACAACTACGTCACTTAGCTACAACTAGGTCCTAGTCTGATCGTGCAGTACGGTACAGTCGTAGGTACGAACGCTGAAGAGCAAGTCTTCCGTGACAAGCAAAGAGAGGCTGAACGAGCCCAGAAAAAGCAGCCTTGGCTGTTCTGTCCAAGGAACTGAAGAGGAGTGACATCAGTCTTCCTTAACACTCGGCTGATCTTCCAAGCTCCCCTTGCGCCTGGCATTCTCTGTGTTACACACGCGCAAGACGCCGCGCTGCCACGGCCTGTCACAACTAGAAACTTAAATGTAGCAGCATGTTCCCCCGAAAGCATGGATGCATCCCGAAGGCTTTTGCTCAGTGGTCGACCTCACATTACTGACCGGGAGCAGAGAAGAAACAAAAGGCCAAAGCTCCCTCTGCACCTTCAGACTGTTAGGCTTGTGTACACGTACGCCCTTTGAAAACCCATTTTAAAGAAAGCATGTGTATTTCTTTGATTATTAAACTCAAAGGCTTAATAGTTAGGTCATAATCTAGAGCTTCTTCCTCCAGCTCCCAAAAATCTAGAGACTATGGAAGATGGCACAAACCACCTTTGTTATCATTACTATTAAGCTACTAAAGCCACGCGAGTCTGCCAAACAAAGGAAATGACAAAAAAAGATACAACACCAGTAAAGATCAGGCTGTGGAAGTGCCCACTGTGCCACCTAGATTTTAAATCTATTCTTTGGGCTGAATCTGCGTCAGATGATGCAGTAATACTGTAGAAAAGGCGTTCTGCAAAACTAAGCTCTTCAATGTTAAGGACAAAAAACCCCAGGAGTGAAGAGCCCCTGTGCTTTATCCCCAGCAAATGAACAGTTATGGAGGAAGGAGGTAGGTGAAAGTACTACTAAAAGGTCAAAAGTACTTTCATTTTAAAGGTGACAGGAATGCTTGCCATAACCCACGAAGGCAGAATACACCTGCAAACCAGAGCAGTGTTCTTCAGAAGGACCGTTACTCTCCCATCCTGGCTTTCCAAAGTCTTAATATCATCTGAATTCCATCCCTCAATAAATTCCCTGAATTATTTCAGGCAAACAGCAAGGAGTTAGTGCCTGACCGGTAAATTGATGCGGGCAGAGCACAAATGCTTCGCGATGGATGCAGCGCAGTAATTCCTGAGGAAATCCACAGGATGCACCAGCCAAGTGCGGAATAAAAACACGTGAGCAAATCATAGAATCACGGAATGGTTTGGGTTGGAAGGAACCTTAAAGCCCATCTAGTTCCCACCCCCTGCCATGGGCAGGGACACCTTCCATAGCCCAGGTTGCTCCCAGCCTCGTCCAGCCTGGCCTTGGACACTCCCAGGGATGGGGCATCCACAGCTTCTCTGGGCAACCTGTCCCAGTGCCTCATCACCCTCTCCAGGAAGAATTCCTTCCTGATATCCAATCTAAACCTCCCCACTTTCAATTTAAACCCGTTACCCCTTGTCCTGTCACTACAGGCCCTTGGAAAAAGTCCCCCCCAGCTTCCTTGTAGCCCCCCCCAGGTACTGGAAGGTGCTATAGCGTCTCCCTGGAGCCTTCCCTTCTCCAGGCTGAACCCCCCAGCTCCCCCAGCCTGTCCCCATGGCAGAGGGGCTCCAGCCCTCGGAGCATCTCCATGGCCTCCTCTGGACTCACTCCAACTGGTTTATGTCCCTCTTATGTTGAGGGCTCCACAGCTGGACGCAGCACTCCAGGTGGGGTCTCACCAGAGCAGAGTACAGGGGCAGAACCCCCTCCCTCGCCCCCCTGGCCACACTTCTGATACAGCCCAGGATATGGTTGGTATCCTGGTCGCACATGACGCTTAGGAACAAAAAGAGAAGTAATCTGAAACAGTTCTAATTTACTATTAAGCACTTCTGGTAGCAACAGAATGTCAGTATTTCAGGGATGGACTGAACTCTTACTTTGCATCACGTCCCAGGTCTAACGCCACAGAGTGCGTTTGCCTGCCCCGTTCTGCACCCCCTGTGCTCAGGTGCCCTGAGGACGACGTTCAGCAATCCCCGAACTGCGCTTGCGAAGCTCAGTGCGGAACCGAACAGGATCTTTTCACCTCTACACCACCTTCCTTCATACCATCAGAGCACGCTGAAGAGGATTCCCTCAAAAGCAACGTGTTAAGGAGCCTCCTCTCTTGCTCAGGGAGCAGCTGCAAAGCGCACCGTCTCGCCCCCAGCACCACGGCGAAACCCTGGGAAGGAGAAATGCGGTTTGCACTGAAATACGTGCCGTTAGTTACAACATCCGAGATGCTCCAGGCGGTACATAAACCCAGCAAGTATTTCAGTCTCAAGGCTGGTTGTACCTGATACCTCGGGGAATAAGCACAAGCGGGTTTTAACTGGCCGGTTATCATCGTGACAGAGGAGGAGCCGCAAAGCGGGGAGCCCTCACCCCCTGCGCGACGTCCAGCTGAGGGGAAGGACGCGGGCAGCGTCCTTCAGCTGTGCCACTCGCAGCGGCAGGTTTCCCAAAGCCACGACTCAGCCGCAAACACGTTGCTTCTGTGGCTTTACACCACCTTCGCACACCCACCCCGAGCTTCCTCATGAAAACCATGAGTGTCGTGGCCAAGGACACGCTCCGATAACACCGACCCATCCCTGGTGACGTTCAGTGATTTCTGAAGCTGTCGCTTTGCATCTTCTCCCAGCTCCACCAAACCGTCCATTGTGCGGTTATGCCAATCGTCTCAAGGCTCTGGGGATGCACCGTATGTACAAATCCTCGGCCCCGGCCCACTGGATGCATGTTTCTGGCGGTTTCCCCACCACCAGCGTCATTTTTTTCCCACACCTCCCTTACACTCCACCCTGCTAACAGCCACATCCCGACATCCTTCATCACGTACACGAAAACGATCAAAATCGGGGACGGAACTCCAGGAGGTTCAGGGAATGAACATAAACCTGGACGTAATTCCTCGGTCTCACAAGACACCAGGAGCCTCTTCTGTAGCACAGCTGGTTTCAGTGACTTTTACTGCGCCGACGGAGCCCCGTGACGGCAGAAGGGACCCGCTGGTGTCACCAGGACCACGCGAAGGCACGTGCCACGCGGCGTATGCCAAAGGCCACGAGCTCACCCTGATCTTGGGTTACTTCTCCCTTCCATTCCCACATGCACTCGGAGCTACAACCCCGGGTAACGTGCCGAAGCGTTCTCTGAGGCGCTCACGGCAGCAACACGCGCAAACCTCACGCCGTGCCAGACACGAACGTGACGGCACCCGCGCTACTTGTGCGCACAGCTCTCCTACGCCCGGCACGCACAACCAGGTTCAGCTTTAAGCTAGCTTTATACAAACCACCACCGCCCAACTTCACCCTGGTATCTGAAAACAGCCACGGAAACGTTTTTAAAAACATCCATTTGACCTGGTTTTGCAACTCGAGGGGACATGAGCGTTAACGTGGGAAAACAAACTGAAATCAGCTGTTGTCTTTCCTACGTTGTCCAGGATGAAAAGGATGCAGTCTCAGCACGCAGTACCAGGGCCTGTGCAGTGAGATTATACCAGACTTTGTCATCCTGTGTGTTTTCTGTATCTCCAAGTGTCCTTCAGATGCCGAGCAGTCTACAGGCATGCAGGATCTGGGCTTCCCAAGGCAGAAGTGTTCTCCCATCTACGACATTCATCGCAGACAGAGATATCAGAGCCCCTAACTTAACATCTTCCCATTAGTAAAGCCTTCTGTGACAAGAGTCATGGGGGAAACCTAAAAACCCCATGGCTGAGTATCCCCGCAATGTTAAAGGAGGTAAGGAAGAACCGTTGCCCTGAGCCTGGAGCCAGGAGAACATGGCCGGCGTCCCGCCGGGTCTCTGAACCCCTACGGAGGGAGCAGCACAGGTTCTGAGCTAAGCAGCAAGCGGAGGAAACGTAAAAACCCCATAGCTGAGTGTCCCCGCAACGTTAAAGGAGGTAAGGAAGAACTGTTGCCCTGGGCCTGGAGCCAGGAGAACACGGCCGGCCTCCCACCAGGTCTCTGAACCCCTACGGAGGGAACGGCACAGGTTCTGAGCTAAGCAGCAAGACAGCATCACTGACAGCGGCGCCTGCTAAAGGGCTGCGACAGGTGACACTGCCCAGCCCCATCCACTTCATCTTCTCTCCAAGACCAAAGACGATGAGCAGAACGTTGGAGCGAAGGAACCGCCCTGCTGCTCTGGACAGCCCCAGCACACTGAGCTCCCTCTGAAAAACTGCCACCAGCAAGTGCACAGACCTCTACCCAAACACACGCAGCTTCAGAGCATCCTCTCAGCCGCACTTCCCAACCGCCGCCTGGAAAGCTTCACACTTCCCTGGCGAAGAGCTTTCAAACCCTGAAACAACACATGGACCAGGAAACAGGAGAGTTGCTTTCGATGACATTAAAAGCTCGGATGGGGTTGTCTGTGGTTGGTTGGTCATTTTTTAAAAGGCAAACCACTGTCTACAGAGATAGTGCACATCAGAAAACATTATTCAGCTACTTACTGCAAATTTTTCAATCTAGAGTAAAACAGTACATTTTACAAGAAACTACAAGTTCTTGTCTATTTAGAGACGCTTGAAAATACGGCTGACTCGGGCTGCAGGACCAACCAAACTGCAGTAACTATTATCCTAAACCTGTGCTCACGCTTGCACATCCCCTTAGCTTCAACCCGGTCACCACCAGCACCCCCCTCTTCACCCTCCACCTTCTCCTCTTCACACCCTCAACAGAACCAGAAAAAACGAACATTGAACTCTCGACAGCAATCGCACAGTGCTGCTTCATTGATATTATTGATATCATATTATTGATTGAAACTGAATTCGCTCTGCCCGTACACTCCCTCCTCGCCCTCCTGCCTGCCCGCAGCCCCGCCGAGGTGGGGTGTTCTCAAAAGCAGCAGCTGTGGTCTCCTTTGCACCGTTCCCCGTCCCAGAGGGCTGCAAGGCCAGCCGGTCTCTCCGTGCTTCCTCACTAAGAACGATTACTGGTGCCACAGCGTAATGCCCTCTCGTTTCTTTAAAGCCGTGAAGCAGCGGGCGGCTGTCGGAGCGCAGCGTGACAGGTACCTGGCCTCAGAGGGAATCCTCTACCCAGACACGCAGAGACCTTCACCCACGTTAAGGTCAAGGGCACAAACCTCGGGAGCAGAGCACGGAGAGCTGGGGAAAGCACTCCCTTACTCCCCTGTCCCCCTCCCCTGAAGCTGCCTTCTAGTAACGAGCGCGTGCTCGGTCCTTTGCTCCCTTCACAAACCCGTTCTGCGTCGACGCGCAGTTACAGCTCAAACTGCACACGATGCGCAACACGGGCGGCGCGGTTTGAGGGAATAAACGGGAGGTATCGGAGGGCGTTTCACTGTCCAGATCAGGTGAGACCCTCTTCTTTCGGAGGGGAGCTACGGTCCAAGCAGGAGCGTGCAGGTGGGGTTGAATTTCTGCTATTTAGCATCAAAGAAAAGTTATTTCAGCGCTTTGCAGCGACCGCGTGGCCATAAACACCCAGCGAGTGGCAAAAACCACCCGGGGGTAGCCACTCGCTGGCGGCGACACGAAGGCAGAAGCGCGAAGCCCAGCGCAGAGGAGGCTGCACAACAGCGCACGATCCCCCGGTCACACACCTGGCAGCGCGCTCACCCCCCGGGACCCGGCCGGCCGGCGGGCAGCTCCCC
>NW_010261269.1:0-1295 GCF_000690775.1 Eurypyga helias
TGCTGGTTACAGGGGTGTGAAAAATCGGACAAGGACATGAGGAAACCTGCGGAGCAGTAATAGAAAGACGAATTGTGTGAACAGGTGGAGAATGGGGTGGCAGCAGGCAGGTGGGAAGCGGTGTGCTTGCCCGGTGTTGGAGACACAGCTGGATGCTGGTGTGGAGCCCGAAGTGCAGTTGGGTACATGCACATCCAGGTGTAGAGGGGGAGATCCTGCCCAGCACATAGCCATCATTAAGCCTCTATCCCGTTAAGGTGGTATGTTATGCTTTCATAGAATTGTTTAGGTTGGAAAAGACCTTTTACAATCACCAAGGACACACTGTTAATGCTGCCAAGGCCACCACCAAACCATGTCCTGAAGTGCCACATCTACTTCTCCCTTAAGTTCCTCCAGGGCTGGTGACTCCATCACTTCCCTGGGCAGCCTGCTCCAGTGCCTGACCACTCTTTTGGTGAAGAAGTTTTTCCTAATATCCAATCTAAACCTCCCCTGGTGCAACATGTGGCTGTTTTCTCCTGTCCTATTACTTCATACCTGGGAGAAGAGGCCAACACCCACCTCTCTGCACCCTCTGTCAGGGAGCTGTAGAGAGCGATAAGGTCTCCCCTCAGCCTCCTCTTTTCCAGGCTAAACACCCCCAGCTCCCTCAGCCACTCCTCACAAGACTCCAGACCCTCCCCCAGCTCCATTACCTTTCTCTGGACACACTACAGCATCTCTATGTCCTTCTTGCAGTGAGGGGCCCAAAACTGAACACAGTACTCGAGGTGCAGCCTCAGAGTACAGGAGGACAATCACTTCCCTGCTCCTGCTGGCCGCACTATTTCTGATGCAGGCCAGGATGCCGCTGGCCTTCTTGGCTGCCTGGGCACTCTGCTGACTGTTGACCAACACCCCCAGGTCTTTTTCATTATAATTACCTACGCATACACACACACCCTCCCTCCCCCCCCTTCCCCAAAAGAAACGCCCTAGAACAAGTTGTAGTCTAAGCAGAACGGTCTTGGCTGTTTCTTTGGGTAGTGTTATGCCGAGGTAAACGCATATATCCACACATAACATACATCCACCTCTGCCTGTTGTGTGTTTTTCTTGACCCAAGCTGGGTTTGTTAATCCCATTTTTAAATGGGCAGAACATGGGCATTTAAACACCTGAAACACTGAAATCCCACTGTCAAAAGTAGAATAGCAGTGGTTGAGTAACTTGAGGAACCATTTCCATACAATATGTAAGCCAGCCAAAAGCAGTAGCTTTAACTGTGGTTCACAGATTGATAGAGTGGAAGG
>NW_010261270.1:0-7715 GCF_000690775.1 Eurypyga helias
CCACACAAACCCAATACAAGCACAGAACAGCGAGTGGACACCACCCAACTCCAGCACCCAGGTTAGAGACTCCTCTGTTCATGGCAAAGGGCTACTTCAGAGATGTTTTAGAATCAAACCACAAATTGTGTCTTCTGGAATAGTCTCAATTTTTCTCACTCCCTGGTTTACTCAGGGAGACTGCATTGAACAGGTATGTGCTTGGTGCCTAAAAGTACACTCTCAGTACCCCCTTGAGACTGGAGCACTCTTCACGACACTGCAGTACACCCATGTTAAAAGAATTACCAAGTCCTGAAAGGAATGCAAAGCTTGTATAAGCAATGTATTTTCCTCAGCCTTTATCCATCAGATTTGATGTGGAAACTCGGCACGTGTTTGTTGGTGATCATTCTGGGCAAGTGACCATACTCAAACTAGAGCGAGAGTCCTGCAGCCTCGTAACGACATTTAAGGGACACACAGGTGAGGCCTCAGGATGAGACGCAATTTGCTTCTTCATCTGTTCTCAGCATTGTGGTGGTTTGACTCTCTGGGAAACTCCAGGATGGCTTGTGTCAGTGCATAGCACAGAAGGGAGATAGACCTTAAACTGACACTACAGCTCAGGGAGGTTTATTCTTTATTGGTAAAAACGAGAATGATCAGACTTCTGATCAGAAAACTTCTGTGACAGAAAATGCCACAGTCGACAGTTGCTAATTAAAGCAGAGTGAGAGTAGAAGGAGTTGTAGTAATTCTGGGGGAAAAGGATGCTCCTCAAGGAAAGACCTATATTGGTAGGCACTTTTGCCCAAGTGGAGTAGGCACACCCTGGAGGCACTAGCTGCCTGTTTCACTCCTGGGACTTGTGCCCCACCACAGTTTAAAACCAGCAACCCTGGGATGTTATCCTGCCATCTAACAGAAGAAATGATGGTCATTCCTCAGCATTTTCTCTCCCTACCCCTCCTCTTTGACGGAATGCTGATAGCCCAATCACGAGGTAGTACGAGGTAGTTCAGTCCTTGTGCCAGGATACTGTGAAGATGCCCACGCTTGCTTCTCTTTTGCAATCTCCTGGGAATAAGAGAGATGAAAAGCTGTGCGGTCACACCATGACCATCTTTGTACCACGCTTTACTGCTCCACAGATTCATCCATGAGAGTGGCAGCAGAGGACTCTGCCTGGAGAAGAGTAGGATGGGGCATCAGTAGGTTTTCTAGACTGTTCGTTTTCAACTGGCAAGCACAGTGGCTGCATGGCCTTTGCTAAAGAGACCTGCATTTTAATCACTCTCCGTATTTTTTGTTGTATCTTTATATATATGTTTAGCTACATTCCTGCCTTCCACTTGCCGTAATGAAATGACTGTTGTGTGCATCTCCTGTTTCAGGTGGTGTCACTGCTCTCTGTTGGGACCCAATACAGCGAGTTTTATTCTCCGGCAGTTCTGATCATTCCATTATAATGTGGGATATTGGAGGAAGAAAAGGAACAGCCATCGAGCTGCAAGGACATAAGTACGTTCAAAGCCCTTTCTCCTGCTTTTATGGGAGAAAAGCTCAAGGCAGAAGCCACACCTGGAAACAAACAGCCCAAAGTTTACAGTCTTCACGAGCCTCAAGCTTGTATGTGTGACTCCCTGTGGTCCATGTACAACAGGAATAAGTTGCTTATAGTAAGTTTTGCAGTGTTGGACCCACAGGCTGGCTTGAGAGCGCAATGTTTGTAGTCCTGAATGGGTTATGCCAGAGCCTGCGCCTTCGTTGGAAAGAGGAGGATCCTCAACTGAGAACAGCTGCTGGGAAATCTCGCTTTTTAGGTGTCAAGGTCTTTCCTTCCCCTAGAGGGAGCATCAGGCTTGGATAATTAGTCCCTTTTTCCTCCGAGCTAACTTTCCCCATGCCACTTCACCTACAGCCAGAATTCTAAGTAATGTTCTCTACCCCCAGGGGCATTCACCATCTCCTCAGTGCAAAGAGGCTTCACCTTTGCACGTACAGACCTCACGTTTTCGTAGTATAGGAGATGTTGCCCAGGAACGGGTTGCCCTGAGAAGCTGTGGATGCCCCATCCCTGGGAGGGTTCAAGGCCAGGCTGGATGAGGCTTTGAGCAACCTGGTCTAGTGGAAGGTGTCCCTGCCCATGGCAGGGGGCTTGGAACTAGATGGTCTTTCAGGTCCCTTCTAACCCAAACCATTCTATGATTCTATGATTCTGTGTCTTTGAAGAAGAGTAAGCCTGTGCTGGGCATTGAGTAGAGATCAGAACAGGTCTAGGTGCAACAGCCTCCTAGCCTTTTAACACTGACAGTGCAACAAGCTTCTTTCATTGCGTTGGGAGTGCATCTGTGTGGGACTTCCATGCCAGGATCAAGTCTGGAGAGGCAAAATCCCACAGTGGTTTGGGTCTAACAGTTTCTTACGTATTCACACATTTTTTTTTTTGAGTGATGATGCACTCTGCTGAGCAATTTGGATGCCGCTGAGATTTCAGAGCACTGCAGAGCTCTTGCTGAAATTCCCAGATCACCCTTGTATCCTGCCAGTGGTACTTGCTAATGCACCGCTGCTAGATTTACTACTGTGGAAATCAGTTCTCCTAATAGGAAGTTGGCCCCTGGATCCTATTCTGTGGCACAGCTGTTGGCTGGCATAGAGGCATCTACACCTGAAGATACAGACATCTCACCTGGCGGTGCCACTGGAGTCAGCAGGCGGACGCCGGGAGGGCGGGCTGTGTTGTACCAAACTGTCCCGGGAACACATTCTCCTTTGGAGGAGCAGCCATAGGCACAGGCAAATGCATCAGCAGAAAAAAAAAGGCCTTTGGGTAGACAAGGACTAGCAAAGTGATAGCAAAGAAAAACAGATGTTGTGGGTTATTTCTGGTCACTCTATGCTCAGTTACTGTCTCTGTAACTTTGTTTTTTCCGTAACAGTGTTGTATGGTCTTTGTTTCCCAGGTTGTAAATAGCTTGAGATGAGGCCCAGTGTTCCATCTTTTACGAAGGACTGAGCCCAGCTTTGGGGATTTAAGCTGAATTATTTCTCCCATGTCGCTTTTTCCTTAAAAGAAGAAGTGGAAGCACCTAAATCTTCCATTTTACCTTGAGAAGGCTTAGGAACAATTTAGTGATTTCTGCGTTATTTTTGCCACTCTCTATGCTTGTCAGTGCTAAAAGAAAGTCTTTAGTACCTCCTCAGCACTTCTTCCTAGATGTTGCAGAGATTTCCAAACCCAAAGTTGTTATTGACTTTCTGACAGGAAGGGACCTTACCTGGGCTGTGTTTATGCATCCAGATGTGCCTTCGGAGAGGCCCGGAGCTGCACCTCAAGGACCTGTTCAGGCTTCCCAGTGCAGCTGGGACCTCCCATCTCAGCAGCACCACGAGCAGTTATCAGAACAGGTCTTTGCTTTTGTGGATGCTGCCCGGGTGAACAACACTCTGGCTCTGGTCCCGGCTGGACAGCAAAGACTGATTTGCATCCAATGGATTCCATGTGAGGGGGAGGAGGGAAACATACGGGCAAACAAGTGTCTTATGCTGCTTTCTCGTATACTGTACGCGTCCTTGTGTGCTAGCCCTAGATGGCTGATGAGTAACTGTCTTGTTTCTTTCCCAGCGATAAAGTTCAGTCTCTGTCCTACGCTCACCACACGCGGCAGCTCATCTCCTGTGGTGCGGATGGGGGAATCGTCGTCTGGAACATGGATGTTGAGAGGCAAGAGGTAGATACTCAGTTCTTGTCGATTTGGTCTGAAACAACCTGGGGAAAAAAGGGCCTTTCTAAAATGTGCAACTTTGAACCTGAACAAGATCATTCCAGGCTTTAAAAATGTTTTTGGACATGCTCCAGCTGTTGTACAGCAATTATGACGTGCCATTGATAATGTGGTACAGGGGAAATTGTCTGGCAGAAAATGCTTATTAAGTGGGCTGCTAAATGGCTCTTACCCTTTACATGATTGCTCCAAAAGCCATCCTCTGAGGAGGGTGTTGCGAGATGTTCTGCTTTGTTAGTCAGAACACCACGAGAAATACTATCACTTCAGAGGTAAATGGATGGATTGATAATTATTAGGGGGTTTTAAGAAAACAAGACCAGAAAGCTCTGTCATCAGAAAGCTCTGTGTTCATGGGGCTCTGGGTTGGTTGGTTGGTTTTTTTTTCCTGTTCTTGCTAAAAAGACATTCAGCTAGGGCTTCAATCTCACCTGCTACTCGGTCTTGCTTCCCTCTGGTGTAACCAAGCAGAAGCAGGGTAAACAATGCCTTTGCCGATCCAGACGTCAAGGTTTCACCCACGCGCTCCTAATTGCTCTTGTGCCACACGGCCAACGAATGTAAGCGGGTGCAACAGCTGCACCCCGGGTCTTTGGCGCTGGGGGAGCAGCCTCCGCTCGGCAGTTTCTGAGACCTGACTCAGAGAGGGGGAGCGAGTGCTGTGCTGTGAGTCAGGCGTCAGCCCCGCTTGGCAGCGCGGCGAGTCCCGGTACCATGAGTCATGGCAAACCTCTGCCCTGTTCCCGGTGGAGGGGGGTGCAGGCACCCCGAGCTCCTGCAGTGGGTAGGTCTGAGCAAGGCTTTTGGCAGCATGGGCTTTCGCCAGCTTTGCTCCCTGGTGTGGTGCTTTACTCCTTGTGTTTCCCTGGAGCAAGGAGGGAAAGCTAAGTGGAAAATTGGATTATAAAACCCTACTAAAATAGGCCTAGGCGGGAACTGAGCTCCCTTTTTTATGTGAATTAGCATTCCAGTTGGCTCTCTTTAATTGCTAATCTAATTGCCAATTATGTCATCAGCTCCAAAAGTGATACCAAGGCACAGCAGCTTCCTCCTTCCCAACAGATGTTTCCTTCTTGCTGCAACTCCGACATCCAGAACGGAAAACCTTCATTTATTTGCTGCCTAGAAAGGCTACAGCAGGGGTTAAGACCGGCTTGTCACAAAACAGGCGGCAGTGCTCTGAGAAGGCGGGTTTAAAAAACAGAGGAGAAATATAATTATCTAAATGAGGGCTTAGCAGCAGGTGCCAGCGGGTGCGCTGCTGTCTCGGACTATGGCTGTGTGGGCCTGTTCGTGGTGCCAGTGGTGCAACAGGGTGTTCATGGGGCTAAACCACCTCTGAAAGATGAATCTTTGAGATTTTAATACCAAACCTTGGTTTGGGGGTCGTTGAGTGTTTTCTTCTTTGGTATTTTTGCCCTTATTTAAGGGTTTTGTCTGTATGATATGTGCATGGTACCCACCTTGACACCATCAGATTTTCCCACATTCTGAGACTGCATTAAAGTGCATTAAGCCATTTTAGCCCTTGCTTCTTTATTTTAATCTCTGTTTTTAAAAAGCTGTGGGAAGACAGCATCTGAAAGATGCCAGAAGCTGTGTTTCTGCGTGACTAGGAAGCAGTTACTTGTCACAAGTAAAATGTCTTCTTCCTCTGTAGTGTTCAGATGTGTAAGCGATGAAAACTCTGTGGGCATTAAGCAGCAAGACTCTTGTGGGGAGAAAAGGATTTACCGCAGTGGAATGAACTGCCCGCGAAGTAACTGGCAGAAGAAGCTGAAGCAGGCGGTTGTTTTATTGCAGGGAGCTGAGGGTCTCCATCAGCCTTGCCTCATCTTTGCCCGGCTTTTGTATTACTTTTAGTTCTTCATCTCAGCTGCATTTCTTGCCACTTTAAACTGCAGCGTGTGAGAAGGCAGCAGCTCTAGGACAACGGCGGTTTGCTAATAGCACTTGCTCACAAAGTGTTAAACATTATTTTGTGTTTGTCTAATCTCCTGGGGTTGGTGGGAGCGTGTTGCAGCGCTGGTAGGGCTGTCCTGGGCAGGCTGGGGCCACCTCTCATGCCAGCACCGGCTTTGGGCTCAGCTCTTGTCCTGGTGTGGCAGAGGAAGGAGCAGGAGTCATCTGCTGGGAAGATGAGTCGCTCTTGCTAGGCCACGTTAGGACAGACAGACTGACAGACTGCTGGGGAGGGGTCAAGAACCACAACTCTTCCTGAATCTCACATCCCAGGGAGGGTTTCCTAAACTTGGTAGGGAGATGTGCTGCACATCCGCCAGCAGTTCAATGCAAGTCCCAAATGTAGGGGAGGAGATCCACGTCCCCCTCCACGTGCCCCCCTGCCACTTCAGGTGTGTCCTGAGCTCTTTCAGGATCTGGCAAGACTTTCTTCCCTACGGGGTGTCTGGGCTGCGCTGCTCCACACAGCCAAACCTAGCTGCAGGAGAGGGAAGTGCCTTTAATATTATTCTTCCTTGTCTTTAAATCTTCTTACCCGCCTCATCCACAGCACGAGTGCAACGCTGTGTGCCGTGTTCGGGAATAGAAGACCTTCCTTCCGTCGCCGTTGTGTAAAAGCAGGGAAAGGAACTGGTTTGGATTTCAGGCTTGTGCGGGAGAATCTCCTCTTTCTCACGCCTGTGTGTGAAGTGCAGCACCGACAGCTCTGACAGCAGGAAGAAAGAAATAGTAAACCCCACACCATCAGCATTTCGGATACCTTCTCCTTCCCTCCAGATGAGTAACTTGGCTATTGGAAAAGCTGCCTGCCCCCAGTTCCCACCAGAGGCAAGAGCAGATGGTAAATGCTGTCCAGACAGGACAGGATGAAATATTTTTACAGGCTTAATTCCAGACTTGGAGAGGTGGGGGAGGCTTGTTTGTTCCTGGCTTATTTGTATGGTCTTATAATCAAATCCTGCTCTCCTTCCCTCCAGATGAGTAACTTGGCTATTGGAAAAGCTGCCTGCCCCCAGTTCCCACCAGAGGCAAGAGCAGATGGTAAATGCTGTCCAGACAGGACAGGATGAAATATTTTTACAGGCTTAATTCCAGACTTGGAGAGGTGGGGGAGGCTTGTTTGTTCCTGGCTTATTTGTATGGTCTTATAATCAAATCCTGCTTCATGATTTGGGTGAGAGTGTTCCTCCCGTGTCCTTCAAGGCTCAGAGCTGAGCCAAAAAAGGCATCCCAGGGAACAGTCAAAACGGCATCTTGTGAAAACAGGGATTTTTTGGGGTGCAGTCATGTGGGGTGCAGTCATGTGGGAAAGCATAACACATCCTTCGTGTCCTGTCTCTAGGCTCCGCTGGGAGCTTTTCTGTTTGTTGCTCGCTCCCACTTTGTGTTTATGTGTGTGTGTTGCAGACCCCCGAGTGGCTGGATAGTGACTCCTGTCAAAAATGTGACCAACCTTTCTTCTGGAACTTCAAGCAAATGTGGGACAGTAAGAAAATAGGCCTCAGGCAGGTTTGTATGTGTCCTTCGGTGTGTTAACGGGGTGCAGTCAGGCTTTTCTCTCATAACAGATCACGGTAACCCTTTTTCCCCCTAAAGCCTTGATAAGTTACATTTTGTTCTTCCATTGCGTGTTCGACAGCAGGCTTCCCTCTGATGAGGCTTGATTTTGTGGTTGGGAGGAACACACCTCTTTTTTCTTTCTTCTTCTTGTTCTTTTTTTGTTTTTCCAGCCAGCCCCAATAGCGAATGCATATAACAGGCCTTGGGCTGAGTAAATTGGTTTGGGGCCTTCCGTAGCTTTAGCCATGTGGGATTTTGCTTATTGTTAGTTGAATGTGTTGCGGAAAGAAATTTGCAGCTGATTTTGGGAGATTGGGCTGGAACTAAAGCTGTTTTCAAGGAGGTTGGGGTAAACATCTGCAACTGCTCAGGCTGTGTTGGAAAAGGCTTATTGGTCTGCTTGGAACACACTGCTGTGCTTTC
>NW_010261270.1:7736-17824 GCF_000690775.1 Eurypyga helias
TGGGAAAGGGGTGTAAAGATGCTGAAAGGAATGTTTTCATGGAGCCTGGAGAAGTCAGGTGCCTGGGACAGAGCTGAGCTGCATCTTGTCTTTATATAACACTCGTCACTGCAGAGCCTGGCTGTCCTGTGGCTGCCCCACAGTCTCACGGTCCCACGCAGCCAGTGCGTGAGGAAACACGAGGCGGGTGGCATCAAAATGCAGAAACACTAGTGCTTCTGGGGCTGAAAATGGGCAAAAGAGTTGACCGAGACGATTACGATTAGGCGGTAGATGTTTACACTTAAGAGGCCGGGATGGGGCTCCAGAATGACCCTTTGCTGATGTAGCCCTGTCCTACCTCGACCTGGAGATGTCCTAATGTGTCACGTGCCGCTGAGTGACGGTGTCATTCCAAAGTGAGACTCCCAGGGACAGGGATAATTACAGCCGATGCCCAGCTGGCTGGGAGACATCATACTGGGTGCATAGCATGGCTCTTTGTTCTGTCCTCCCATCTCTAGCTCTGCTAGTGAAAAGAGGACAGCTTGGACTTCCTTCTTCCACCTACTGCCCTGTGGAAACCCCCCTGTGACAGGGGTCACACTCAGTGTAGAAGCCCTGACCCACAGCTACATCCACAGATGCCAAGTGGCGGAGCAGCAGTGATTTACTGGGTGGTGTATGGTGTCACCGTGGAGCTTGGGAGGGGGGTAGAGTCCACCTAGCCTGGGTAGTGCTTTATCTGCCACTTCCCGGTGTCCCAAGTAGTGGAAGAGGGGAAGAAAAGTGAGATTTTTTAAATTTTTCCCCATTTATTTTGAAGTCCTTGCCTGTTTTCCTTCATCTTCCCTGGAAGAGTCACTTGTCTGTTTGCCTTGGCTGGATCTTGCTGGCGCGAGGTGGTAGAGCCAGTGGGACCTGAGCAGTGCTCTGGGATTGTGCCTGAAGATGTCTTTCCGCCTGTTGTCTCCTACAGCATCACTGCCGGAAGTGTGGGAAAGCGGTGTGCGGCAAATGCAGCTCCAAGCGCTCCTCCATCCCGCTGATGGGGTTCGAGTTCGAAGTGAGGGTCTGCGACAGCTGTCATGAGTCCATAACCGATGAAGAGTAAGCGTGGGCACGGAGCCGGCTTGCACCGGAGCGGGGCAAAACTCCTGCGTCGGGGAGGGCCTGGGCAGGTGGGAGGCTCCGAGAGGGAGAAGCCCAGCGGGGTGGTCCCTAGGCTCTTCCAGCAAGATAAGGCTTTGCACTGCCAACCAAGCCAGGAGGGATAGAGCCCTCCACCCCCGTTCCTCCTGTGCCAGAAAGGTCTCAAAGTGGAGTTTACAGAGAGTTTTCTGAATTAACGATTTACAGCTGCATTCAAATATTTTTCCTTGATAGAGAGCGTTTTGGGGGAAAATCCTGCAGGCACAGTGCTGATTCTTTGGACTTCTCTCTTCAGGCGGGCGCCCACCGCTACCTTCCACGACAGCAAGCACAACATCGTTCACGTACACTTTGATGCCACCCGGGGATGGCTGCTGACCTCGGGGACAGACAAGGTTATTAAGGTAGGAGCGAGGAGGTTGCTCTAACTCCTGCATTGCATTTTCCCTCCCTCTCCCGTGTATGTCCTACCTGCTTTCTTCCACCCCGAGGCCTCTCGCCGATGGACATCTGCCCAGTAAGGACCAAGGAGGTCTTGGGCCTTGAAGTTACTGCCCGAAGGGGCTGGAGCGAGTGCTCACTGTAGCTTTTCCTCTGGGAAGACAAACTGTATTTTCACATGGCGAATCTCAGTTTGTGCACCTGGGTCAAGAAATAGCTAAAATAATGAACAGATGTATAACAAAGCTTGAATAATTTAAAAAACCCCTCGCATTGTGTTATGACTAGGATGAGCATCCGGGTTAGCAGGATAGCGTGGGGGTTGGTTGTTTGTCTGAAGGCCAGCTATGAACCTGGCTCATAGTGACACAGCGCCACGCACAGTGACGTAGAGAGTGTCATTTGCTCGGCCTCCACCAGTGCTGAAAAACCAAACTTCTTCAGACTTGCTGTATCCCTGTAGCCTCTCTTAAGCACCAAAAAAAAAAAGTGCCAATTATCTAGAGATGACATTATATACGATATTTTATTGTCTTTTACCATTATTCACTATTGTTATATTTTATTGTATTAACAGCTGTGGGATATGACACCGGTAGTGTCTTGATGGTACATCAGTGGAACTTGAAAGGTGATATTTACAGAAGAAACAGATTTCCTAACCCTAATCATACTGCAGAAGTTAGGTAACGCTGGGCACATCCGGCAGATGAGGAAGGAACCAATGTGTTTACGACGACCTTACGTCCTCTGCTTGATCAAGGCTGAACGTTTGCACGAAGACTCTTTCCACTTATTCACAAAATACACAAGAAGGTATTTTTTTAACCAATGGTGGGTACGATCTGACTTTCGTTGTCTTGAGTTTATTTGGGAAATCCGTGTGCGGTGCAATTTTTAGTTTTTCTATCTCACTATGTCAAGATACTTGCTGCTTCGGACAGAGGGTGCCTGGGTTGTGTCCTGCCATGCGAGTTTTCGGTATCCACATACCGTATAAGGCAATCGGCTCTCCCCGCAGCGAGTATCCGTTGATTTGGGATGTTTCTGCTGACCACGCTCCCTTCAGTGGAGGAACTCCAGGTGCGGCGTTGCGTGTTGTCCGGCTGCATCGCCCAGGAGCTGATGGACCGTTGCAATTCCTAAAAGGGCTCTACCATCTACTAAAATCCAGCTTCCTGCCTCTTTCCTTGCTGCACAAGTCGCGAAACCAGGGGGCCAGGTTGCTTAGCAACTAATTTCTACAAAAGCTGAAATAGTTTTCCGGCTCAGAGCATTACAAGGAGCACACAGACCCGTTTGAGTTTGATGAGGCTGACAGGCTGATTCAAATTAAATTACTGGCAACAGGAACTTGTGGGATTGTGTGCGTGGCGGGGGAGCAGATCTACAACTGGTCTGGTTCTGAAAAGTCTGGTTTACCTCTACCTCGCGCAGTAACATTTCAGCGTTTATACCTGTCTGTGTTGTCAAAGGTGAATTTCGTTTTCCATATGGTTAGTCATATTTATTTTTTAAAATGTTGGTGGTTTTTATTCATTCCCTCTATAGACCAGAAACTGATATTGGTGAACGACACCCACTGTCCTGTTGTCATATCTGACGGTTTCTTTTCAAAATAAAAAGTATTTAAAAACCTGGATTGACCAAAATTCCCTTTTTAGAAGGATGTTGTCAAGATAAATAAACAAACAAACCAACCCCTTTTTTTCCAAAGGGACCTTCTCTGTTCCTTTAACCCATTTCACTTTCTGGCGCGCTATTGCGGATGCGCCTCGAAGAAACTGGTGTAGAGAACAGAAGTGCAGACCAAACCTGGGGCTTCCCTCCATCTCCTGTTTAAGCAGGTCTTGTGGCCTGTAGCTGCTGTGACACAGCCCCTCAGTGCTGCTCAGTCTTGCCCCACTTTGGACTTCACTCCTCCCCTCTAAAGTGGGCAGGCTGTGATATTTACCGCTGCAGAGCACAATGCTACCTAGAGATGTGTTTTCCCTTGAGTGATGACGCCAGAAGAAAATAAAGCTGCTTCTGTGTTTGCCCGGCAGTAATTCACTTTTGAGGGAACAGAAAGGTTATCACAATCCATGGCGTTAATTCTAGACCGGTGAGCTGCCGCAGGAAAGGGTGAGTGGACTTCTGTGTACATCTCCTGGGACTGCCATGGATTTCCAGAGGAAATTCTCTTAAAACATCCTATAAACCATGCTTAAGCACTCTGCAGTCACTTCTCTGACATGATGCCACCTTGGCTTTCCTGGCTGTACAGCCCGTTGTTGGTTCCCCTCTAGGCAGCATATTTTAAAGCATATTTTCAAACATATCTCACACAGCGCTGAAAAGATTCTTTCTCCAGCCTGCATGTTAATTGTTTTCTAAATCCTCCCACTTTCTCTCCTGGAAGCTAGATGCTCGTTTCCTCATGGAAGGCTTTTCCATTACACCTTGTGCATGTTTTCTGATGACCGAAGTGTTCTTGGCTGACGGAGCTATGCAAGATGAGCACGTCGCCTGCCAATATTTCATTCCAGCTGGAGAAGATGGATGAAACTTTGCTGGAGTACGCTGTTCCACATTACCTTGGGCTCAGGGCCTTTTGGCCGAAGACCTGACTTGCTTTGCTGTGCAGAGAGTATATCTCCCGCGGTGGCAGAAACATGGGAGCACCAAAGTGAACTTTAATCCCTGTTCAGCGCTCTGTTCCCAAGGAGAATGTAAGCCTTTGCAACAAGCCCGGGACTCGGCTGTGGACTGCGCTTACACCAATGGAGGGGTGGAGTTGGCAAGCTGAGGATCTGCCCCTGGGTCAACGCCTACTCCTTTTGAACATCTAACATTCAAGGAAAGGTGAGGAATCGGTTTCAAAGGAGACGGATTTGGGAGCGAGGTGTGTTTGGACTGCTCTGCAATAAACTCCTGGCCACCTGCCCTTCTCTTCCAAGCAGTTGTGGGTTTGGTGTTGCTGGTGATGGGTGGATGTTGGGCATGCAAATCCATTGTGCAAAATTTCCCTTGCTGTTCTTTCCAACCAAACTACCTGCAGGGTTAGCGGAATGTAACCTGAACATTCCCTTACCCTGCAGCCTCAGGACAGACTGGTCTTGGCGTAGAAGGGGATATAAGCTCTTATAAGTTCTTCACTGAGAGGGTTATCACACACTGGAACAGGCTGC
Organism: Eurypyga helias; assembly: GCF_000690775.1. Classification (NCBI taxonomy): domain Eukaryota; kingdom Metazoa; phylum Chordata; class Aves; order Eurypygiformes; family Eurypygidae; genus Eurypyga; species Eurypyga helias. Next base: position 12,479 of record NW_010261270.1, read on the forward strand.
CCAGGGAGGTGGTGGAGTCACCATCCCTGGATGTGTTTAAGAGACGGGTGGATGAGGTGCTGAGAGATATGGTTTAGTGGTGGACAGATACGGTTGGACTGGATGATCTCTGAGGTCTTTTCCAACCCAGTGATTCTATCATTCTATGATTCTAAGCTGAAAGTGAAGCAGGAAAAGAACTGAGTCCCTTTGCTTAAGAGCTGTCATGCAGAGCTGTGAAGGGAAAATAGGTGTCTCTGAGTTCAACAGTAATTCCTTTACCCCTCAAATGAAACAAGAAGGATTTGATGTTGGGCGAGTTAAAATCCCTGCCTTCCTGTTCTGACGTGTTAGGGGAGCAGTCTCAATGTCTTCTGTCTCCTAGACCCGCACAAAAAGGGATCCCTGTTGCCTGGTCCTTTTATTTCCTTTTTAGTTGCTGAAAACCAAATCTGAGCCCCAAACCAAGGGGCTAAACCTCAGCCAGCGTAACAGGTAATAAACCCCAGTGGTGACACCAGTGCGCTCCGCTGTCAGCACCCTCTCTACAGCGGAGCCCAGGTGGCCTCCCCACCTCGTCCCCTCAACCTCGAGGCCAAGACCCGAGTGTCAGCACGTTCCCTCTTAGCACAGCCAAAGTGACGGCTGCGCTTTGCCTCAGAGGGAGTACCTCCAGCAGGAGGTACCTCCAGCACTGGGAAAAGGAGGAATGTGTTCCCTCTGCGTGGGGTTGGTTGCTGATAAGAAGGTGGATGGCTGGATGCACAAAAAGGGTTGTATCTGACCCAAAAAAGATGTAGGGGAGAAAGGAGGTTTGTCTTATGCTGGCTGAGGAAATCACAGTCAGAGAGGAATATGCAACTTGTTTTCCCAACTGTGCCCAGTTCGGGCCTTTCACGACAAGAGCGGGATGAAGCTACTGGATAAAGTCCAGCAAAGGGACACTAAGATGGTGAAGGGACTGGAGCATCTCCCCTGTGAGGAGAGGCTGAGAGAGCTGGGACTGACCGACCTCATCAGTGTGCATCAACACCCGAAGGGAGGGTGCAAAGAGGACAAATCCAGCCTCTTTCCAGCTGGTGCCCAGCGTCAGGACCAGAAGCAATGGATGCAAACCAAAGGATGGGAGTTTCCCTCTGAACATCAGGAAACACCTTCACTGTGAGAGTGACCGAGTCTGTGGGCACAGGTTGCTCAGAGGGTTTGTGGAGTTTCCACCCTTGCATGTGAAATTTGGCAGGAAATCTTTGCTCCCCAGAAAAAAAAAGTGGTCTCTAGTTTGACCATAACCTGACGTTCTGGAATTGAGATTAACTCTGTGTGGTCACATGTGACTTTTCACTGCGTTTTCCCAGTTTGGGGGATTTTCCCTTCTGACCAGTTTCTGGCCATCTCTGCAATTCTGTGTGCGGCAGAACGAGGTGGTGCTGCTAAGGACAGAAGGAGGTTGGGTTCCAAGGCGCTGAAATTGGTGCCGCGTGGGGACATCGGACTCAAAATGAAAACAAGAGAGCACAGTCCATGGGCAGAGCCTTGCAAAGAAGAGATGCCAAGAGGGAATGTTATCGGCATACAAAACTGCCAGTAGCGTGGAAATGAATATTCATCTCTCCCAACAAAACGAGATGTTTTACCTGAGGGACAAACAGGGAAATACTCTGAGCTGAGACAGGACAGAGCTGAAGCTTCCCGCTGCCATTCAAACCAGTAACAGCTCGTCTAAAAAGGCAGTGGGGGAATGGTGATCAGCACTGGTTTCAGGTAAGTTGGGTCTGGTGTCATGAGAAGGGACACTTTGTTTTTGCAGGGAGGCTGACAGTTGGGCTTGTTCAGCCTGGAGAAGAGAAGGCTCCGGGGAGACCTTATAGCACCTTCCAGTGCCTGAAGGGGCTACAAGGAAGCTGGGAGAGGACTTTCTACAAGGGCCTGTAGTGACAGGACAAGGGGTAACGGGTTTAAATTGAAAGCAGGAGGTTTAGATTGGATATCAGGAAGAAATTCGTCCCGGAGGGGGTGGTGAGGCACTGGCACAGGTTGCCCAGAGAAGCTGTGGATGCCCCATCCCTGGAAGTGTTCAATGCCAGGCTGGATGAGGCTTGGAGCAACCTGGTCTAGTGGAAGGTGTCCCTGCCCATGGCAGGGGGGTTGGAACTGGATGGTCTTTAAGGTCCCTTCTGACCCAAACCATTCCGTGATTCTATAAAGTGTGAATGGAAGAAGGGCAGAAGGGTTTTACAACTTAAACTACTTCACAGCTGCCCTTCACCACTGGAGTCAATGACCACCAGGTTGTTCTCTGAAAGAATAACTCCATGTTCACGCTCCCCTCTCTGAGTTACTGAAAACTAGTACCTCTCCTACTACTGTGGCTTAAAAAAACGCCCTGTTACTCTAAAAATGCAATCAGTGACTGAACTGAAAATCAAAGTGTCAGGTCATGTAACAAAGTAATCATTTAGGTTGAGTTTTCAGCACTGGCTTAGTCTGTTTACACTGAAGTCTGTAGTAAAACTCCCATCTTTGAGCCCAGGCAGGGCGTGTTCAACGTCCCACCCGCATCTTGTTGGACGGGGTGTTCCTGCTTGAATCTCTTCCCCAGTGAGCGGAAGGGCAGGTGCGGAGAGGTAGGACAGCACAAAAGCTGGCGGGCGCGTGGCTGCAAATGCAAACAGTTGGTGTTCGCAGCCAATGCCGAAGTAGCGAGGGATCCCTGGGAATGCCCTGCCCTTCAAAGGCAGACGACAACCAACCGTTTCTACCATTCGCCAACCACGGGTTGTTTTATCTTGGTTTTTTTCACGAAGAATGAGTATGGCCCAGGAACGAAGGTTAGGAGAAGAGGAAACGCAGTTTACAGAAACACCTGCTGTTACGGTGATCTCTTGAAATTTCCACCCTAGACAGGGGAATGTTTCAGTGGCACCTGCACCACTGCAGCGGGTCCCACTGTGCGGTTGCCGTGCCGTGCCTTTCCCTTAGGCCGCAGGGAAGTGACGTCTGTGGTGCTACCCTCCTCTCCGTGCAAAATCCCTAGGAGTAACCCCCTTCCAGCTAGGTGACATCACACAATGAAGGGAAACGCGAAAGCCTTCGGAATGTGGGGAACAACTGAGGTCGGAGTCACATGAGCCTGCAGTACGGGCTGACACAACAAGCGCTGGGCTGAGCCTGGAAGGGAAAGGGCTGTAAGAACAGCTGCTGTGCTCGCAGTTCGGCTCCTATAAACCCGGCGTGCTGCTTAGCAAGGATTTGCACCACCTTGCATTTCTGGTCGTCTGCCACCAGAGGCCGTTTTCCTCTTGCCCCCAAGATTTCGGAGGTGGCACTGGGTGTATTTGCTCACAGGTCATTAGGAACTGCATTAAGACGAGGCGTCCCTCGCTGGCTTTACAGCCACACACCGCCTTCGCTTCTGTGGAAAAGGGCTGAAACACAGCAGCATCGGGACCCTAACACCAAAGCGTGGGAGACGCCAGATTTGTTTCTAAACGCCGTCCTGTGTTTTAATTCTTTTAAAATCACAAGTGCTCTTAAACCACAGTATCTGGCTTTTCTATGCTGTGACCAAACTTTAATTGAGGCAGTTTTCATACTTTTGGCTTAATTTTAAAGATGTGGCTAAAAAAAACCAAACATTCAAACACATCAGTACAGATTATGGACTAAAGCATATGTTTTTTATATATATATTGTGCACTTCTGGTTATTTTTATGATCTACTTAAATACCAGTCATTAAACTTTTCTTCTATACTGCAGAGCTGAGGCGCAACCTGAGTTAAATACTCCAGCATACCAACGTCTGTCTTGGCTTTGCAGCTCCTGGATAAAGAAACGCAGCTCCTGCACACGCTTTCAGCCGTGCTCTTCTTTTCAGCACCTGTATTTAAGAGTTTCAGGCATGTAAAATGTTAATACCAGCCCTCTAGGAAATAAATGCCTGTACAAGCCCTGCTGTGGTTTTCTTCCGCCACAGCGCGAGGAGGAGCTGAGCTGCTAAAACGAAGCCATAGTTTGGATGCCGATCCAGCCTCTTCAGGAAGAGCCATGACGTGGCTTTGTCTGAGCTGGCTGTCTTCACCATCACTAGAAAGATGCAGGAATGTAGGGGTTGTTTCTTGGACTAGATCCAGTAAATCACTGTGAAAAGGCCTGTTTTCCCTCTGCTGATTTACAGTGAGAATTCCAGTGAGGAATTCCAATGTCCACAGGTCAGGTAAGATGACTCCTATCCTCTGTGTTTGGAAATAAGCAGTTCTGGGCAAAATACAACCCTCTCATCGGGAGGTGGCCTTCTCCTCTAAACCCTGTACCCTCCAGTGTTCACTTTCCCCTCTTAACCCTTTCATGACAAAGCAATTCCCTTTTCTCTCTCACAGAATGACGAGCACGTATGGCTTAGCGTGTTCTCTTCACGCCTGCAGTGGCGCAGCCATTTCTCTGCCGGATCCAACCATGTCTGGGTGTGGTGTGTGTTGAAACCTCCTACTTCCATGGAGTCTTGACATACACGGGATAATATTCAGCCCTGGCTCCATCAAGTAATGTGGAAAGCATTTGGCAGCGTTCCTAAATTCTCGCTGTTGAAACATGAGGAAGCAGATGGCTTCTGCATACCAGCACTGATTTATAGAAACTGAAGGCCACCAGGAATCCTTCCACGGAGACCGAGCAGGCAATGCAAGAGAGTCTATGCATTCCTGGTTACAGGTTTGAGCCGTCACCCTCAGGCAGGGAAGGAGGACACCACTACGTCGAATACTGGAGTTAAACACTGCTTAAAACACTACTTCTTTCCTGAGGCCCTTCACGAGGGCTGCTAAGGTAGGCTCCCTGCATTTCTCTCTGTGCCGAGCGTTTGATAAGATTTGGGGTAACTTCACAAAGCTCTGGGTTTTTGGGTTTTTTTTAATACCTCCCAATTTTTCTTCCAAATCAAAGAAACCTTGCGGTGCCTTGGGACAGCAGGTGCATATTCACAACGGGAGAGACTCTCGACAGCAGGAAAGGAAGCGTCGCAGGCACCACTCTCCCCAACGGCGAGAACACCCGAACGCAATTTATTTTTCACAGGCCTACAGCATCCCACTTCCCCTCAACAGCCGTCGCTCTACAGAACCGCTGCTGCGCAGTGAGAAGCTCCGTGGTTACACTGTGTCAGCGGTGACACTACGTTCCTGGAGAAGTGGGTTTAAACTTCTGGGAGAACTCTTCCAGCACCTCCATTAGCTTCTCCTCATCCTCTGGTGGACTGTGGGTGCTTGCCAGGGGTAAGTGTGTCGGGACTGGCTGCCTGTCTGGAAGACAAAAAACCCCAAACCCTTATGGGTACATCTGTACATGGGTACAAGCACAAGTACAGGCTGGG
>NW_010261271.1:0-2197 GCF_000690775.1 Eurypyga helias
TTTGATTGGTAACTAATTAATTTTTCCCCAAGCTGTGTCTGTTTTGCCCGTGACAGTAATTGGTGAACGATCTCTCCCTGGCCTTGTCTCAACCCATGAGCCTTCCATCTTATTTCGTACCCACCCCAGCTGAGGAGGACAAGTAATAGAGCAGCTTTGGTGGGCACCTGGTCTCTAGCCAGGGTCAGCCCACCACAGCCAGGCAGAATAGTCAAAATTTTCTGAAAAGTCTGATTTTTTCCATTTGCTGCAACAATTAATTTAAAAATTTGTTTCAGTTTCAAAAAGAAATGTATATAAAGTCCAGTGAAATGGACCATGTGGGCTAAGAAAGAGAAAACATATTTCTGTTTAAATCTTTCCAATCAAACATCAGTTATTTTAAGCTGGCAAGAAGAATTCTAATGCTTTGGCAGCTGGGGACCGGGAGGGGTTGTAAGCCACCCAACTTACAAAATCTCTTATTTACACACATATGTTCAGGCCTTGTTCAATGTCCAAAGTGTGAAATGAGGCAATGATATGGGATGAGCAAAACAGAAATCATACTACTCATGGACTAGTTACTGTCTGATGTGGATGCTTGGCAGTGTGTAATAAAAAGCACACAGTTTGAAGCAGTAAGCCCACGAAATACAAATTGCTCTGGCGTTGAGTGGCTGTGACTGTCTGAGCCATAAATACAGGAGTCAGTGTGCAGGAAGGCTACAAAATCCTCATGTGTAGGAGGAAGCATCTGGTGCTTGTGGATGACTGTACCTCAATACTTTTCTGACTTTGAGACTAAGTATTTTGTAGGGAATATTATCACAGAATCACAGAATGGTTGGGGTTGGAAGGGACGTGTGAAAGTCATCTGGTCCAGCCCCCTGCAGTGAGCAGGGACATCTCTGACGAGATCAGGTTGCTCAGAGCCCTCTCCAACCTGACGTTGAGCGTTTCCAGGGATGGGGCACCTACCACCTCTCTGGGCAACCTGTTCCAGTGTTTCACCACCCTCATTGTGGAAAATTTATTCCTTCTATCTAGTCTGAAAGTCTGATACTCACCATTGTGGCACTGCAAAAATATTTGCAAATAACTTTGCGTGCAGAGTCCGGTAGCATCTTGTCAGTCCCTGGCCAAGGATCGTTTCACCAGTCATAAGCACCTGACTTACACCTACATGTAAATGCCTTATAGAGACATTTTTTTAAAACAAATCATCATATTACCAAGATAGTGAAGAGAGATGCATGCAATCTCCCTCTGGAAAGCTTTCCAGGGCAAATAGGAAACATTGGCATTAGACTATTAAAAATCAGGAAAAAAGTGAAGTCCTTGAAAGCAGTGAGTCATACACACAACTTTTGTTTTTATTTTTCTCACAAGGGTTGATGAGGCTGACTAATTGTAGCAGTCATTTCATGGCCCCACATCGTTTCAGTTTTGAACAAATTACGAATTACGAATATAGAAGCGGCGTGTGGCAGGACAGGCACGTGCTTAGAGCTGGCCTCTCAGAGCAAGGTTATATCTACACAATGTCGAACGCACAGTTGAATGCAGTTCAAGGTAGCCACGCCAGTGACTAGAGGCATTGCAAAACTGCTGGGTAAATACTAAGCTGTGGTTAGCCTAAAACCGAGCTCTGCAGTACCACACTTGTAAGTGCAGGGCTAGTTCAGGTGTATCGGTACTGAACTGACCACACACAGCACACCCAGCCGGGCAAGAGAGGTGGTTATCCCGCTGGATTCAGCGTCGCTGCGACCTCATGCAAGTGCTGTGTGCAGCTCTGGGCCCTGGAATTTAAGAAGGATGTGAAGGTTGTTGAATGTGTCCAGAGGAGGGAAACAAAGCTGGTGCCATGCTGGAAGGCAGGTCCTGTGCGGAGCAGCTGAGGGCTCTGGCCTTGTCTGGTTTGGAGAGAAGGAGGCTGAGGGGGAACCTCATTGCCCTCTGCAGCTTCCTGGGGAGGGGATCTGGAGAGGGAGGTTCTGTGCTTTTGTCCCTGGTATCCAGTGAATGGGTAGGAATGGTTCAAAGCTACACCAAGGGAGGTTCAGACTGGATGTTAAGAAGCCTTTCTTTACTAAGATGGTGGTCAAACACCAAGACAGGCTTCCAAGGGAGGTGGTCGATGCCTCAGGCCTGTCAGTGTTAAACAGGCATTTGGACAATTCCCCTAACAACATGTGTGCTGGATTCAGCCAGG